>NC_057750.1:1922928-1953611 GCF_004010195.1 Chiloscyllium plagiosum
TTCTTTTGCCCCCACCACTCTCATTCCCTCCCCGCAAGAAAAAAGCCTTTCTCCCCTCCCCCGTGCTGCTGTTTCGAAACAAATTCCTCTGGGAGAGGGATCAAAACCTTTCCCTCCCTCCTCAACTCCCACCAAAGGAAAAGCAAAGCCAACCCCCTCCCTGCTTCCACCACCACTAACAACATCCATTCTCCTGCGGTGCCTGGATTGGAGAGGGTGGGTGTCTTAATCTTTGCCTTTCCTTCTCTTTCTCCACCACTCTGTGCAAAAGCACAGTACATCAGGCTGCATCCGAGGAGTGTAGTTAGTTCACCCTTCATCCATGGCAGATAAAGATCAAAGTCTGAGAAAATTGTCCATTTTTGCAGCAAAAATGATCCGAATTCCCAACACCCCGTGCACCCAATAAAGAAACTGTTGGAGTGCCCCAGACTCCAAAACAGTCAGAATCTACACCGCCCACCTCCCGCCCACAAAATAAACAGTTGCAGTTCTCCAGATTTCTCTCTTAGTCTGTCAAAGCCTCAATCTTTTTTTAAAAACGTGGTTTTTCAATGCCTTTGTGGTTTCAGCTTCCCCTTTCTCCAGCCGTCTGCAGCGCACAGTCCTCTGCACTCCTTCTGTGTTGGTCTCTTAAGTATCGCCAAGTTCTGATGAAGGCTCAGTGGCCCTAAAACATTAACTCTTTTATTTTTCTCTCCACAGATGCTGCCAGACCTTCTGAGTTTCTCCAGCAGTTTCTATTTTTGCTCCTGATTTTAGTTGCTCTGCACATAGGCCAGAACTTCCAGCTGCCTGGGCTCCAAGTTCAGAAATTCTGTCCCTGAAAGTCTCCGTTCTCTCTCTTCTCAAACACACTCCTTAAAAAATTGCCTGTGTTACCCTGCTTTTAGTCACCTGATCTAACAGCTTTGTGTGTCTGTTTCATAATTGCACACATGAAGCAGTTCTGTTAAATTTAAAGTACGATGTTAATGCAGGTTGTTGCGAATTAACTAATGGTGAGGCGGACTCCCCGAGCTAATCAATGAAGTAGCCAAACCTCAGATAGAAACCCAGAGTAATAATGACTTCACTTGCAGTGACAATAGACAATAGGTGCAGGAATAGGCCATTCAGCCCTTCGAGCCTGCACCGCCATTCAATATAATCATGGCTGATCATTCCTAATCAGTATCCTGTTCCTGCCTTATCTCCATAACCCTTGATTCCACTATCCTTGAGAGCTCTATCCAACTTCTTCTTAAATGAATCCAGAGACTGGGCCTCCACTGCCCTCTGGGGCAGAGCATTCCACACAGCCACCACTCTCTGGGTGAAGAAGTTTCTCCTGAGCTCTGTCCTAAATGGTCTACCCCGTATTTTTAAGCTGTGTCCTCTGGTTCGGCACTCATCCATCAGTGGAAATATGTTTCCTACTGCCAGAGTGTCCAATCCTTTCATAATCTTATACGTCTCAATCAGATCCCCTCTCAATCTTCAAAACTCAAGGGTATACAAGCCCAGTCACTTCAGTCTTTCAGTATAAGGTAATCCTGCCATTCCAGGAACTGACCTCGTGAACCTAAGCTGCAATCCCTCAATAGCCAGAATGTCTTTTCTCAAACTTGGAGACCAGAACTGCACACAGTACTCCAGGTGTGGTCTCACCAGGGCCCTGTACAGCTGCAGAAGCACCTCTTTGCTTCTATATTCAATTCCTCTTGTTATGAAGGCCAGCATGCTGTTAGCCTTCTTCACTACCTGTTGTACCTGCATGCTTGCCTTCATTGACTGGTGTACAAGAACACCCAGATTTCTCTGTACTGCCCCTTTACATAAATTGATTCCATTGAGGTAGTAGTCTGCCTTCCTGTTCTTGGTACCAAAGTGGATAACCATACATTTATCCACATTAAACTGCATCTGCCATGCATCTGCCCACTCACCTAACTTGTCCAGGTCACCCTGTAATCTCCTAACATCCTCATCACTTTTCACCCTGCCACCTAGCTTTGTATCATCAGCAAATTTGCTAATGTTATTGCTGATACTATCTTCTATATCATTAACATATATTGTAAAAAGCTGTGGTCCCAGCACGGATCCCTGCGGTACCCCACTGGTCACTGCCTGCCATTCCGAAATGGAGCCGTTTATCACTACCCTTTGTTTCCTATTGAACCAGTTTTAACCTATTGACATTGAACCAATTTTAAAAACATAGTATTGTGAAGAAGTGTACTTGCTCAAATTGTTGAGAGAATGTGGAAAAATTGCCGTGGGAAGGTGTCTGAAACGCTGAGGGAATTTGAGTTTCAAAGGAATGCAGCAAAGGATGGAATTTGGGATTGGTGCATTCTGTTTGCCAAAGATTGAGCAGTCTCTCACAAAATTTCCTGCTTTTTCTAAGCTTTTAATTCGTCTTGCTTTCCTATTTACTCTGTTCTAGTCACACACAATTCTCCTTGTACAACCTACTAAACGGCCAGAGGGAAGGACCTACGCAGATTATGAATCTGTCAATGAATGTATGGAAGGTATGACTCGCTGATCAATCTTAATGTAGTGCACACGTGTTAAAACACTGAAATTAAAAGCTGTGAACTGATGAGTGGATGTCTCCCATTTTCCAATCACAAAAGGGACATTAGGGTTGAGTTTTTTTGTTTGCTGCCTCACAAAAACTGTTTGGCCACCTTGGACATTTTGTTTACACAGCCTGTTCTGCATTTGCAATTTATAATCGAGCTTTTCTCTCTGGGCAGCTCTCACTGTAGTTTACATTTCAATAGGCCCAATACTTAATTTGTGCGTCAGCAGGTTGGACCACAGACTGACCTATAGAATCTCCTTTACTCAAACCCCTGTCCATAAAGATTCCAATGGGGCAGTTCTTGATCGAGCACCATACGACCCTGGCTTAGAAAATCAGGGTTAGGAGCAAGAAGACGCCATTCGGCCCCTCAAGCTTGCCCTGCTGTTTGATACAATTACAAATGATCTCATCTCAGCCTCAACTCCACTTTCCTGCCTGCTCCCCATAACCCTTTAACCCATTACTAATTTTAAAAGTTGTCCATCTCCATAACTTTGTGTCCAGCCATTCACCACACTTTAGGGGAGTGAATTCCACAGATTCACATTTCTTGAGAGAAGTAATTCCTCCACATCTCTCTCAAAAATCTGCTGTCCCTTATCCTAAAACTGACCTCTCACCCTAGATTGCCCCCATGAGAAAACATCCTCTCTACAACAGTTTCTTGTTTTCTCTCTTCCTGCCCCAGGGTTGCTCAGACCATTCCGACTCCTCGAATGTGATCAGTTTATATTGCAGTTGGACACAAGCAACTATTTGTTTCTTGTGCCGCAGTTATCAGCCACTCTGTTTATTTTCTTGTGGCCTCCCCTCTGTTTCCCCCTTCATTTTTCCTTTTCAGAAAGCTAACAAATGTATTGTGGTGGATCTGCTAATTCTGACACACTGTGAAGTTCTGGGAGCAGCGGGGAGGGTGAACGCAGAGTTCCTTTTGAGAATGGGAGAAAGTGAGGACTGCAGAAGCTGGAGATCAGAGCTTAAAAATGTATTGCTGGAAAAACGCAGAAGGTCAAGCAGCATCCAAGGAACAGGAGATTCCTGAAGAAGGGATCTTCAGGAGGCAGCATCAAAGGAGCAGGAGAATCGACGTTTTGGGCATAAGCCCTTCTTCAGGAATCTCCTGTTCCTTGGATGCTGCTTGACCTGCTGCGCTTTTCCAGCCACACATTTTTAAGCTTCCTTTTGAGAATATTCAGTTCCGCACAAGATTTCAGACTGAAGTTAAAATATATTGTGACTTAGGCAGAGCTTTTATTTATCTCTTCTCAGGTGTCTGCAAAATGTTTGAAGAACATTTAAAGCGAATGAACCCAAACAGTCCGTCTATCACGTATGACATTAGCCAGCTCTTTGACTTCATTGATGACCTTGCTGACCTCAGCTGCCTCGTGTAAGTGCAGTCACTGTTACTACACCTGACAGCAATATCTTAACCAAAAATCTATCAATCTCTCTAATTTTGAAATTTTTACTTGACTCTACTTTAACCTGAGCAGACTTTTGCGGGGGGGGCAAGATTTCCATTACTGTTTGTGAAAAGTTATTCCTGACATCATCTCTGAATATTCCAGCTCTACATTGTGCATGTCTGCCAGAGTTAACAGTAGCCTATGGAATTTAAAATCAATTAATACATCTGGAATATAAAGCTAATTCCAGCACTTTAAATTAGCTGTGCAATTAGACTCACCCTGAAATATCATTATGCACAAAGAATAATGGCTTTATTGTTGCAGCAAATATTTTTATTTTAGTTTAAAATGATAGAAATTATTTTCTAGTAAACCAGCATTTTAATTGTGAATGACAGAATGGCATGGTGGCTCAGTGGTTAGCACTACTGCCTCACACCACCAGGGACCCAGGTTCAATTCCACCTTTGGGTGACTGTGTGGAGTGTGCAAGTTCTCCCCATGTCTGTGTGGGTTTCCTCAGAGAATGCTAGTTTCCTACCACAGTCCGAAGATAGGCAGGTTATGTGGATTAGCCATGGGAAATGCAGAGTCACAGGAATAGAGTGGAGTTGTGGGTCTGGGTGAGATGGTCTTCGGAGGGTTGGTGTGGACTCGATGGACTGAATAACCTGCTTCCATACAGTAGGGAGTTCTATAAATCTATGGAACTACTTCAAATGTCATGCCACATTTCAGCGTAGTAATGAAATGACAGTGCAGTGGTCATTGTCAAGTAGTAGAGACTACATTGCTGGCAAAGCATAGCAGGTCAGGCAGCATCAGAGGAGCAGGAAAATCGACATTTTGGGTTGGAGCCCTTCATCAGGAATGAGACTGCGGGCCTTGGGGGTGAAGAGATAAATGGGAGGAAGGTGGGGCCTGGGAGGAGGTAGCTGAGAGTGCATTAGATGGATGGAGATGGGGTTAAAGGTGATAGTTCAGGAAGGAGGATGGAGCGGATAGGTGGGAAGGACGATTGGCAGGTAGGACAGGTCATGAGGGTGGTGCTGAGCTGTAAGGTTGGAACCAGGGTAAGGTGGGTGGAAGGGGAAATGAGGAAACTGGTGAAGTCCACATTGATGCTCTGGGGTTGAAGGGTCCCGAAACGGAAGGCGTTCTTCCTCCAAGCGTCAGGTGGTGAGGGAGTGGCGATCGAGCAGGCCCACGACCTCCATGTGGCTAAACATTTCAGCTTCCCCCTCCCGCTCTGCCGAGGACATACAGGTGACCCTTCAACCCTAGGGCATCAATGTGGACTTCACCAGTTTCCTCATTTCCCCTCCCCCCCCACCTTACCCGGGTTCCAATCTTCCAGCTCAGCACTGCCCTCATGACCGGTCCTGCCTGCCAATCTTCCTTCCCACCTATCCGTTCCACCCTCCTCTCCGACCTATCACCTTTACCCCACCTCTATCCATCGATTGCACTCTCAGCTACCTTCTCTCCAGCCCCACCCCCCTCCCATTTATCTCTCCATCTCTGAGGCTCCCAGCTTATGCCCGAAACGTTGATTTTCCTGCTCCCCGGATGCTGCCTGACCTGCTGTGCTTTTCCAGCAACGTACTCTCAACTATGCTCTCCAGCATCTGCAGACCTCACTGTCCCCTCATTTGACTAGTAATCTCCCTAAATTCCCTCTAACTATTCTCTCTACAGTGAAGATTTCCAAGATCTGTACTCAGCATCAGCTTCCTGAAAGTGGAGGCCAGTGTGCTGGCCAAAGCTGAGTGGCTGCACAGCTACACCGTTTAGAGGGAATTCTGCTAGGAATCCAAAGGCCCTTAGACGTGAATTTAAAAACAGTTGTTTATGGAATTTAAAATCAATTAATAAATCTGCAATATAAAGCTAGTCTCAATACCATAGGTTGTTGCAAAAACCCATCTGGTTTACTAATGTCTTTTAGCAAAGGAATGTTTTTATTCTCTCATGAGGCATGGACATCATTGGCTCTGTCCAGTATTTATTACCTGTCCCTAGTTTCCCCCTTGAGAAGGTGGGGGGGAGCTGCTTTCTTGAACTGCTGCACTCCATGTGCTGTGTGTTGACCCACAGTGCCCTGATGGAATTCCAGGATTCTGACCCTTTGACACTGAAGGAACAGTGATGTATTTCCAAGTCAGGATGATGAGTGGCTTGGAGGGGAATTTGCAGGGGGGTGGGGGTGTCCCTGTGTATCTGTTACCCTTGTCCTTTTAGATGGAAGTGGTTGAGAATTTGGAAGGTGCAAAGGATCTTTTGTGGATTTCTGCATTTATCTTGCAAATAGTATGCAGGTCATCTGCCATCCTTACCTGGTCTGGCCTACAATGTGTGACTCAATAATCTGGTTGACTCTTTTAATTATCGTCTGAAATACCGTCACATAGCTCAAGGGCAATTAGAGATAGATAATAATAGCTTTATCAGTGATGCCCAAAAACTCTAAGAAGAAATAAGGGAAAAATAACCTGTGCATGAACAAGGAGCAAAAATGCTTTTTAAAAATTTATTTGGGATGTGGGTGTCACTAGTTAGACCTGAAATTTTATTGCCCAACCCTAATCGTTCAGAGGGCAGTTTAAAGTCAATTACATTGCTGTGGGTTTTGAGTCACATGGAGGCCAAACTAGGTGAGGAATAGCAGTGGTTGCAAATTACTGCCCCCTTTCAAATGGGAACCACTGACTGTGGAGAAACATTGGAGCCATCTGGTTTTATATGGTGCAGGAGTCTGGCTGGTATTAAATGATTAGACAATCTTATTTGTTTCTCCAGATATCGAGCAGACACACAGACTTACCAACCTTACAACAAGGACTGGCTCAAGGAGAAGATCTACATCCTGCTTCGCCGACAAGCCCAGCAGGCAGGAAAGTAACTGCTGGTCTGGCTCAGCGGCTCAGTGCTCTACAAGGAGAATGATTGATTGCACCAATTTTCTTTTTTAGCTCACAGATGTCCCTCTTCAGGTCTTTGGAGCACCTGAGTGTGCTGCTTGTAGATCTCAATATTTTTGTAGAAATAATTTGATTTGCCCCTACCCCATTAGAAAGCTTGCTCCTTTTTATCAAATCATGCATTGGTGTTTTAAAACAAGCCACATTGGATGGAATGTAAGGACCAGCCTTGCCCTTACAGCCATCTTTCATTCAGACACTGATTGGGAACAAACCTGACTGCTTTTGTCATTCATGGATGAACTCTTAACATAATACTGTCACTAGGCTCCTGATCAGACCTAACTTTGTCTTAGAAGAGAGTGGTTTTGCCAACTGTCTGCAACCTGTCCAGTTTATAGAGCAGTGAGGACCGAACAGACTGTCTCAGAAGAAAAGCTCTTTTGGGTTAAACATTTTTTCTAGAAAGTTAATCTTCTTGTCTGATGTGTTGTTTCTGCAGAGTTGTTTCTGTAGGACCAAAGTTCTGGTTACCCAGTAGTTTGGTTTTTTTGCTTCAGGTTATGGTTTTTGCAGATTAAATTTTTGTTTTAATATGAAAATTTCTTCGTTTATATATTCATTTACATACTTGCTGTTTGAATGAAACATTGACTGTGCCTGCATCAATTGGCTGCTCCCTCAGAGAGAACCATCCTTGATGCATTGTTTCAGGGGTTAGAAAAAGTTATACTTCCAAATACGTTGTTTGCATGCTTAAGCCAGTCAACCTGTTAAATGCATTTGGTATTCATTGGAGGGAAAATCTGGTTGAGTTGGTTTTAGGGTGCAAAGACTGCTTTACATTATAAATGGTTATCACTGGAGTAAGGAAATTAAGGAAATCTATGAGTGATAGAGCATTATAAAAAGTAAATCTGGCTGCTGCTTTTTAGGAGATGGTGCTGACTGAAATTCAGGAAAATCCCCAGTATCATATTTGAGAATGTTCTGGTTTTAGACTTACACACATTCACATCTGTGGTTGGCTTCAGACATCGGGTCAGGGAGGGTTCACAATCGTTTATCACCTGCTTGCAGTCATTGCCAGGAGTCACAATGGAATAAACTGCATGCTGTAAACTCTTCCCAGCAAATCTGAAATGGTGTTGAGCTTTGTTACTTCCACAGTAACATTTAGTTATCATTTAGTCCTGCTCAAATTAGCAAGATTACCATTTTGGAGGTATACAAGTGTGGTAGCAAACGCTTGGGAATGTGGAACTTTAATCAATAATTTCAAACAACAAACCCTTTATCCCGTCAGTCAATATGTAACAGCCTCTTACTTCCTTTCACCTGCAATCTCAACATTATAATGTATAATATCTCTGACTGTATTTTCTGGTTTTAGACCTGGCTAATTGTGTTTGTAGAGGTCAAGATATTTATGATCGTTAAGGAGGTTTAAAAAAAAGAACATGATGCATCTTTCACTTTCCCGAAATGTTTGTTCCTGCTGCTTATGCACAAGCCAAAAAAAACTCAACAGTCAACATTGCATTTATTGAAACAATCCTGCATATTTGTAAAGCAAGTTAACTCCACAGGACCTTGTGTTTACAGCATTGGTGGGTTTTCACTTAATTCTTTAACAGATTCTATTCTGCACAAAGTTCCCAATCAATGAAACTGAAACACTTTGTGCTGCTGAATTACACAGACAGCACACTGTTCTGAGGAGGAATTGAGGTAATTGGATCAAGAGGATATGTCCATTCTGTTCCTCCTTTTACCACTTCTCTAACAGAAATGCATTAAACACTTGCATATGCAGTACTTGTTGAAATATCATATACAAATGAAACTGCATTTCAGGCAAAAGTAAAAATACATCCATTCCTACTTTAATTTTCTAGTAATCTATGAATTCCTTTTTGGATTTGTATGATAAGGAAATATCCAGCAATGTACAATGAAAAACACAACTCATGTAAAGCAAAACCTGTTCCATTTTGTATCTTTCAGGTTATGAGAAAGTGTGAAAAAAAGTGAGTTTTCAAAAAAAGTATGAGTTTTCAAAAAAAAATGTTTGGATGCATTTGTGAGGGATTACCACATTACTCATCTCTCCTGTCAAACTAAAATAATGTTCTGATACTTTTTGGACGCTGAGTCAATTGTTTCACCATTCATTTTAAAGACTGTCCACATTTTATGATAAACTGACTGTAACTGAAAGAAATGAAACAGAACAACTAAAATAGTTGCACTGTTGCTTAATGCATTTCTCTTCTCTCAAAGTCCATTCAACAAGTAAAATCTGCATATTAATCTAGTATAGATTAATGGGATACAAGTCTATTGTGGCTCAACAGACAGATAATACTGGGCCGGTATTGTACCTCTTGCCAAGATGTGTAGAGTGTTATCAGGCCTTAGAGGTGTACACCCCAGTGTTTAACTTGTTCCTTGGTATGAAGACAATATCTGCTGAATGTTTCTGAAACATACTGATCTTATTTCCACTCTTGTGTGGCATTTTAACTTTTTCTGAATCAAATACATTTTGGGACTGTTGAATTCTTAGGTTGCCAGGTTATGGCATATAGCAATCTGAAAGATTCTGTAGCCTCACAGGTGACATGAATGGGCTGAGGAAAGACTAAGATAACTTCAGTAGCAGGCACTTTAAGTTCAAAATGTGCAGGTTACTTTCAATTGAAGTACTTGCCCCTCCCATAAACTGAAAAGAAATTTTCCTTGAGAAAGTTCTGTCCCCACTTCGTAGTCATATTAGTGTAAAAAATATTTTAAAGAAATTTATAAATTTGTTAGCTGCGGTCTTTCCCAAATGAAAATTAATGACACATTGGTTTTCAGATGGCTGAATGATGAGTCTTTCTGACAGGTATACCCAATGCTAGTGTATCAAGTTTGATGCCTTTCAGGTCCAGCCAACTTAAAAAATAGTCCATGTGTATCCTACCTAGAGATTTGGCAAAAAGACATCTGTGATTGTCCTTAGTATTTAAAAAAAACTGCTGCTCCTGCCTGAAGTGAATGTTGGCCAGAATTTTGGGGTTAAGAGGGCCCAGCATCCCTGCTTAAAACAGCTAAAACATACTGCAAAAATCTTTCAGCACAGTATAAAATATAAGACTGAAGCAATTATATTTACATTGCCACAGGCAGTGAAAAATCACCATTGTTAAAAATGCAAAGCAAGAGGATTAAAAATATTAATCATTTCAGGGCAGGGCAACAACTGAAATTCTGCAGTTACCCTCAGCACCTTGGAGTTGGAGAATTAACAATTTTGGCTGTCTTGCATGCTCACTATTTAGTCCTGCTGGAAAGTATGCTCTGAACAGCTGGCTGTTACAGGAACAAGATCAATGTCTTCAAAGTAACATGATACAGCTTTCTAGCCCTGTACTGCTGAGCAAGTACCTGCCAAATGAAGTCCAGGCTCTTTTCTCAAAAGGGAGACTTGCTCCTCAAACAAACTTGTGTATCTCCTTGTGGCATTGAGCACACAAGTTTACCAGGTAGTTCCCATAACCCTTCCTCTTGTGATTGCCTTTAGTGCACAACTACTGCTAGAGACCTGAGAGTAGAAACCGAGGGAACTACTCTTCAATTAAAAGGAGGGAAAACAAGCTTCCTTGAGAGACATGGTGCTGAAATGGAAGATCAGGTCCATGTTCTCTGCTAGAGGGGAAGAACTTTGGATAGAAAGAAAGAAAGGTCTAAGGCTTGTTTCTTCTTTTGGCTGGTTACAAACAACACTGATCAAAGCTTACCAGTAACTCAGCTACTTATCTTCCCTGTGCAGAACTCAATTCAAGGTGGGCAAAGATAATTGTTTTTATACCACACTGTTACAGTTTAGACATTGAACTGGGTAGCATTTAACATGCAGTTTACCTACTCTCCAAACTGACTTCCCTACTTGTCTCTCAGTTCCAATGGGAATTTAGAGATGGGTGATTGATTGACTGTTTATAAACTGTTCCTGGTGTTAACATTTTGCATTATAGCAGAAGCTAACATCAATTAATCACATTCTATTTTATTTTGGGAGAAGGAATCTTTAACCTCTATATTTTTGCCTGTTCTGAATATGGTCCAAGTCCCTACAGTTTTGCTGATCATACTTCAGTGAATTTTACTTTGGAATCCAAGACATCCCCAATTTTTATCTATCCATCAAATGGTTCATGGGGCAGCACAGAACATTCTTTATCTCAACAAGATTATAATGAGATATGGTTAACTGCAAGCATATTGAGTAAGATAGCACAGATTTAACATTATAGGTCTAATGTTATTACTGATTGAGGGTTTCTCCATCTCATCAGCAAATCATATAGATTACACTAAGAACATAAATCAGGACTGGTTTTCATTTTGAAGATTGCAATCCAATGTAAGATGTAAAAAAAAAACGTCTATCATCTGCAGGCTCAAGCATGTTTCCATGCATCTGGCAGTTTAGACTAAGGAGATGTCCCATGTAATAATGTGCATTCCTGCCCCACTTTTGGACAAACCAAATCAAAATACCTAAAATCACTTTTTTACAGCATAGGCACATATAGCTTCATGTTGTGCCAGCTGTTGTGAACAATCAGAAACTTAGGTCCCTGTTCTCCACCTATAGCCTCTACTACTTCTGCTAATTACTAGATGCTGGTAATGTCTTTATGATGTGGTAATGTTTGACATATTGTTGGAGGTGAAGACCAAGACTGTCTCCTCTGGTTCCTCCTTTGGCTCAGCTTTCACACGTATCCTCGATCGTTTCATCTCTGCCTGCCTTTCTTGCTCCTCCTGCTGCCTATGACATTTCATGTGAGCATTTCGACTTTTCACTTTGTCAAATACTCTGAAACATAAACGTGCAAGATAACAATCAATTTCTGCAATACGATGTGTTATTAGTTTGTAGACAGTATTATGGTTACTTGCCAACATAAATAATAAAAACACTGCTGATAGAAAAGGGAAAAGACTTCAACTCAGAATCGAAAGCACAGCAGAAAGTGGTCTGACACTATTAGGTGTCATCAAAGCCAGATGCTGATCTCGCAGTAATCTCCATAGACAGAAGTTATACCCAGCTCTAAAAAGAAATGCCTACGAAAGAAGTGTTATGGCTGAAAGCTGCAGTAGTTGTACACTCTGTAAAACTTGGGATTGTATAGTTAACTAAATGGAATATTAACATCTTTACACAAATTTCTCTGAACATCAATTAATAGCGTGCAGAACATAAAACCTTCTTGTTTTACTTCAAAAAGGGGCAGGTTACCTGAAATAAGGTTATGTTCTCTCACTGTGGGGGTGGTGAGTTGAGGGCCATGTTGCCAAGAACACCCAGATTTTTTTCCCTAAATTTGCTAAAGGCTTTTCATCTGTTTTATTCTCTCAGACAATTACATCTGTTGGAGGGGGGGGGGGGGAAGAGATGTGGGAGCCATGATTAATTACATACTGACTAATGCTTTGTTAAATAACTCCACTGTAAAGAGTCTGGGAGGGTTTTACTGTGTTAAAGGCAATCTACAAGTCCAAATTGTTGTTTGTCTTGAATATATTCAACAGACCAAGCTGGTCTCTTCCTGTCCATCTTTTCAGTCTTGCAGTTTCACCTCAAAAGGAGCAGAAAGGAGAGGCTGATAGGAAACATGAGGTCACACAACCTTCCTGTGCACAGTCTAAAGAGAAGGCTGCTCATGGCTTTGGAGTGAAAAGCAGAACACACAACTCCTTGGTACTCACCTAAGAATGTAGAGCAACATTATATGAATCAGACTTTCCAGTAGGAAGTCAATCTGCAAAGGTGTAAATAGAAGTTGGACATGGGGGGGCTTTTGGAAGCAGAAACATCTGAAGCACAATTACCTGGCATCTGGGACTCCCCAAAACAAAAGTCTCCAGCTCAAGAGGCAGAAACCTCAGCTGATTTGCTGCAATTCTCTACATTGCAACAGTCACTGTTTTTCAAAAGGAATTAAAGTACTGTGAAGTGTTTTGTATCAGCGAGTGGTAGCAGGCTCTATAAAAACAAAAGTTACTTCTTGAGCACCTCAATAATGTTTAACCAGAAAAATAGTAACATTGCAATGTCAGACTGAAATTTCACCTAAACCCATCATTCACAATCCAACCTACTTTGTGCATTCTTTACATGGGAAATTTCCCACAGTAAACTTTTTCTCATTCTTGTCTTGGACTCCTGTCTGACAGTGAACTGATGGAGAAGGGTTAGGCTTAGCCCGTACAATTTTCTTCTTTAGTTTTTCTCTGCTCACGCTTGTCTGGGAAGGAATGCTTGTACTCTCTGAGAATGACTAAGGGGTGAAAAGGAAAAAAAAGTTGAAAATATTTACTCACAGCGGTCTCTGAAAATATTACAAGTGATTATATTTGCGGTTCCTGATACTAAATGTGTTTCCTGCAAAGAAAGAGAGTTCAAGGATACTATAGGTCACCTAGTCAGTCTTAAGAATCAAATCCCTTTCATACTACTTATTACCAAAAGTATATTTCAGCTTCTCTTAATGTTCTCAGATGACTTGCCTGCTCTGCCTCTCTGGTTAGTTGTCCCTATCGCTTTTTCATCATGCTTTGCCTAAAGCTAATTCATCAACTATTTAATCATTTTCCCTAGCTCTAACAATGCCAAACTTCATCAGTACTGCACAGAAATATCAATCTGTTGTTTATAAACTCCCAATCTGGTGCAAAGCTTGAAGATCTAGAGGTGAGTGGCTAGGCTAGAATGTCTGCTAGACAGACTCAAATAATTCACCATCTTGCTGATATGTGCTACCCTGACCTTTCAATCTATATTGAAAGTTAAAATTCTCTATTACAATTAACCTCTCACTGCAAGATCCTTGACTAATTTTTGTATTTATACAGCTGTAACTTCACACTTGTTACAGGGGGTTTATGTACAAATCCTATTACAGTCTTAAATTGTTTTCTATTTTTTAATTATACCCATAAAGTATCCACTATGTTTTTACCTTTTTGCTATATCCTATCAAGGAAGTTCAATGATTTCATCCTTAATGAGTAAACCTCCTGTTCAACCATTTTTCATCTATCCCAGAGACCCTACAAATCTGGTATATTTAGTTCCCAGTCTTGACCATCTTGCAGCTACGTCTCTAATGGATCCTAAATCTCCACATTTAATACATTGACAATGCAAATTCAATTTGTTCCTTATACACCATAGATGTGCACAATGAATATGTATTTGGGTCAAACGTACTTATTTAGAACATTACAGCGCAGTACAGGCCCTCATTGACCTGTGAAACCAATCTGAAGCCAATCTAACCTACACTATTCCATTATCATCCATATGTTGTTCTTCTCTAGTGTTGTATTGATAGCAAGTTTCACTCTTTTCACCTGTTTAATTTATTTAAACCTTTTCATTTTGCTCGCATCTACAGTATTGAAATGTCAATTTCGGTTAACTCTACCCAGTTTCTCTTTGTTTGTTTCTCAACTATCTTGCCCTGAAACAGCAGCTCCTTCCCCCCCTCTCTTTCTAGATTACACTTCTTGTCCTATATATCCACTTCAATAGGATGATGGTCTCACAGCCCATGTCACATAGAGCTTCTCACTCTGCCAGTACTCCATGAAATGGTATTCCATTTTTCAATATGTTCCTAATAGATTTATCTTGATGCCTGAGGTTAAAATCTGAGGTCCTGTTCTCTACTTTAGCCCCTGGTTACTGTAGGAGCTGCTAACCCCTACCTACCTAGGTACTCATCTTGCTAACACTTCCCAATGTAGTTGTGCCACTATTCCGCTCTCTCCTTTTCCAGACACAACGATGTGTCCTAGACCTTGGCACTGGGCAGGCAACGCAACCTTCAGAACTCCTGGTCAAAGAGGAAAAAGTACCTTTTTCCGACTACTGTTTCCTCATACAACCCCATTCCTTTTCACGCTTTCCATGTGTATGGCCTCATGCACCATTGTTGCAAGGTAGCTTGTCATCCACTCTGCAGACTGCTTCATCTATGCAGGCAGCAAAGGCCAAGTCACCTGGAGTACTGCAGCTGGGGTCCCCTTACCTGTTTGCACCTTGTCCCCTCACTAACCTGAGCATAAATAGCAGCATTTCTAACCAGCTTTTTTATTTCTTTTCCATCAGCGGGACTCTCTGTCTCAGGCTTTATCTCGTCTTCCTCAAGCAAGTGTGTTCGCTTCCACTCAAACTTTAGCTGTTTCTTCCAGGTGTAGTAATATTCAACACACTGTGCCACGGTCTTGTGTTTTATCTGAAAAACAGCAGGACCCATGAAAGCAATAATCCTGTTTTTTCAGGGTTGATTTTCTGTGTTTGTGCTAATAGTGGGGAGTCTCACTCGGAGGAATAAACATGCGCACATTTTGGATCCAGAGCTCTATAATTTCTTTAAAGTACAGAGTGAGGTGTCATTGGTTGTGGTCATTCATAAAACCTGCTCTGTAATCTTTACTAAGGGTGCATCCTACTACTCAGTGTTTAAATCATCCCTTTTTTGAAAAGTATGTTTTGATTCAGCTGGCTGAACAGTCTTGAAGGTAACATGGGCATCTATAGAGTTTTAAACTGGACAGATAGTCTAGTCTGGTGGATTTTTTTGATATAGAATAATCGTAATAATGCCTTAATGCATAGTCTGTCCTATATTCATCAGCTGCTCTGACTCAATACTTACCGATGCTCACAACTAGAAGTTCTCAATTTTAGAATTAAACTGCTGTACAGTTCCACTGCAAAACAGCAATTTCTAACAGTTCCACTGACACAGAGGGGAAGCAACAACCCAGTAGTAATATCACTAAACTATTAATCCAGAGACACGACCAATGTTCTGGGTACCCAAGGTTCAAATCCCAGCATGACAGATGGTGGAATCTAAATTCAATAAAACTCTGATCTAATGATGACCATTAATCCATTGTTGATTGTCAGGAAAACCCCATCTGGTTCACTGATGTCCTTTTGGCAAGGAAACAGTTGTCCTTACCTGCTCTGGCCTACATGTGACTCCAGACCCGCAGCAAGGATTGACTTTCAAATTAGGGATGGGAATTAAATATTGCCCTGGCCAGTGATGTCCATGTGCCATGAATGAAAAACAAATCAATGACCTCTTTGCGGAAAATAGTGGTATATGCTGTGAGCTCATAGAGGTGGTCACAGTCCCCTTCCTAATTTATTTCATTCAAGTTCCTTCAGCTTAGTAAGCCAGGAAAGATTGATTTAAGAAACAGTTACAACTTGGAATAGGAATATGGAAAGATAAGCTGAAAGGCTTTCTATGTCCAAACCATTTTTTTGTAGAGAGAGTTTTATTCTCTGCACTGGATTCAATCCCAAGCTACACAAATATAAAATAATTCTTTTACTGGCATCAGCCAGTTATCATTTTGAAACATCACTTAAAATCCTAACAGATGCAGTCCTTTTCTCTTATCACTAGGTGGTAGCAGCAAACTGTGAAATATAGCAGGGAATTCTCAATGGAACAAACAATCTAAAATTACAGTACAACTTCATAATGCAGTATTATTAATAATACACAAATATTTAATCAATTATAGTTTTGTGATTGTTTTACCAAGGGTGCCCAAGATGTTTGACTGTGAAACGTTTCTCGACAGAGTTAATACTACATTTTACTTTGGAGCCACTGCATCCTGCTAACCCAAATATATAGTTTAGGCTACATCATCTTTTATTAAATTCTTACAAATTCCATGGTCAAGTTATAAATAGATCATGCACTAGTAATGTGCTGTTAGTGCTAGCTGATTAAATACTGGATGATGCAATGCAGTCAGAGTCCAATTTGCTCCGAATGCTGGAGGTTCAGACTGTCCAGGTGAAAGCTCCCTCTGTATATGAACTGCCCAAATCAAAACTACTTTGGACAGGACCCCAATATTCAATACTACGGAGATCAAGATGGCAGTGTAACCTAGGAAACCCATAGACTAAAGGCACAAGCAAAACATGCAGCATCCAGAACATTCTGGGAACACTTACAGCGGAGGTGGAGGAATTGGGAATATGGGTTGGGTACAGGGACATCGACCACCTCAATGTGTCCACCGCCCTCACCCACTCCAACCTCTCACCCACTCCAACCTCTCACCCACTCCAACCTCCCACCCTCACAATGCACAGCCCTCCGCTCCAACCCCAATCTCACCATCAAACCCCAGCGGGGGGGCCGCAGTAGTAGTGTGACGCACCAACCTCTACACCCCTAAGCCAGGCGCCAACTCACAGACACCTCCTCCTACTGCCTCCTTGATCATGAGCCCACCTCCCAATACCAAACCATCATCTCCCAGGCCATCCAAGACCTCATCACCCTCTGGGGAATTCCCACCCACAGCTTCCAACGTCACTGTCCATGAATCCCTCACCACCCGATTCTACCTCCTATTGAAGATTCACAAACCTGATTGCTCCGGTCGACCCATTATCTCAGCCTGCGTCTGTCCCACTGAACTCATCTCTTCCCATCTCGACACTGTCCTGTCCCCCTTAGTCCAGGAACTCCCCACCTACATTCATGACACACCCATGCCCTTCACCTCCTCCAAGATTTTCATTTCCCCAGCCCCTAGGTGTCATCTTCACCATGGACATCCAGTCCCTGTACACATCGATCCACGGCGACAAAGGTGTCCAAGCCCTACATTTCTTCCTCTCTCGCTATACCAGCCAATATCCTTCCACCGACACCCTCAACCGCCTGTCTGAACTGGTCCTCACCCTCAACAACTTCTCCTCCCACTTCCTCGACCCAAAGGAGTAGCCATGGGCACCCGCGTTTGACCCAGCTATGCCTGCTTGTTTGTCGGATACATGGTCCACTGTTACACCAGCACCACCCCCCGCCTGTTCCACCGCTACATCGATGACTGTATCAGCGCCTCCTCATGCTCCCACGAGGAGGTTGAACAGTTCATCAACTTTACCAAAACCTTCCACCCTGACCTCAAATTCACCTGGACCATCTCGGACACCTCCCTCCCCATGCTGGACCTCTCCATCACTGTCTCCGGCGACCGACTAACCACAGACATCTACTACAAGCCCACCTTATTCCCAATTCTTCTGCTTCTGTCACAGCTGTTCCCAGGATGGCCAATTCCACCTCAAAGTCCCAGATGGCCTCCTTCTTCATGATCGCAACTTCCCTTCCCACATGGTTGATGATGGCCTACAGTGCATCTCCTCCACTTCATGCACCACCGTAATTTAACCCCACCCCTCCCAATGCAACAAGGACAGAAACCTCTTGGTCCTCACCTTCTACCCCACCAACCTCTGCATACATCACATCATTCTCCGTCACCTCCAAAAGGACCCCACCACCAAAGATTTATTTCCCTCACCACCCCTATCAGCACTCTGGAAAGACCATTCCCTCTACAACTCCCTCGTCAGGTCCACACCGCCTACCAGCCCCACCCCACACTCTGGCACCTTTCCCTGTCACAAGAAGTCAAAACCTGTGCCCACACCATTCCCCTCACCTCCATCAAAGGCCACAAGGGATCATTCCACATCCGTCTGAACATTACCTGTTCCTCTAGCAATGTCATCTGCTGCATCTGTTGCACCCGGTGTGCGCTCCTCTACATCGGGGAGAAAGGACACCTTCTTGTGGACAGTTTCCGAGAACATCTCTGGGACACCCGCACCCACTAACCCCACTGCCCCGTGGCTGAATACTTCAACTCCGCCTCCCACTCCATCAAGGACATGCAGGTCTTGGGCCTCCTCCACAGTCAAACCGTTACCACCTGATGCCTGGAGGAAGAACGCCTCATATTCCGCCTTGGGACTCTGCAACAGGATAAATGTGGATTTCAACAGCTTCCTCATTTCCCCTCCCCTCCCACATTATCTCAGTGCCAAGCCTCCAACTCAGCACCACCCTCCAGACCTGTCCATCACTCCCCCCTGACCTGTCACCTTCTCCCTCACCTTCATCCGCCTATCACTTTCTCAGCTACCCATCTCCCCCCCCAACCCCTCTCATTTATCTCTCAGCCCCGGCCCACAAGCCTCATTCCCGATGAAGGGTTTTTCCAGCAACACACTCTTGACTCAGCATCCTGCTACATCAGTTTACCACCCAAGTGAAGGTATGAACTGCCTACAACAAATTTAATGTACTACACAGGCTCAATTTCTTACAAGTTGAAGAATGGTGCATCTCAACTGACTTAACATGCTAATTTTGCCATTTAATTATCTCTTACCATCTTCTGCATCAGGAAGAAATCCTTGTTGTTAAGGCAAATTGCCCTATTGAACAACCTTTTCTCTGCCGTAGTCCACTTCTCAGTACCTAAATTCAAAAGAAAACCCTGAAGAATTAACAATGTACAGGTGAAATGACAAACAGCAATTGTCAAAAGTTTGAAAAGGGTACAGGATGTGCTGGAATTACACCCCAGGCCATTCAGCACATGAAAGAGAAAACTCATTAAATTCCAGTCAAACATTTAAATCAAGAAATGTTCAAACGGAACAGTCTCTTTTCAATATTGACTGATCAGTTCTTTGCATCATTTTCTGGTCTCACCACAGATTTCTTCAAGTCACTTTTCATTTTTTTTAAGCTGTTTATTTATGAAGTGTATAAGATATATCTATTTCACCTCTGTAATAGCTTGGCTATTATTAATGACATCTTCGAGGAGAAAGTGAGGTCTGCAGACTCTGGAGATCAAAGCTGAAACTTTATTGCTGGAACAGCACAGCAGGTCAGGCAGCATCTAGGGAACAGAAGATTCGACGAAGGGCATGTGCCCGAAACGTCGAATCTTCTGTTCCCTAGATGCTGCCTGACCTGCTGTGCTATTCCAGCAATAAAGTTTCAGCTATTATTAATGACATCAGTGCTGAACCACATCACTTGACGAAATGGAAAAGGAATGCACAGCAGAAAGCGGTCCCACTCACCCTGTCAGTCAAAAGAAGTGCATGGTTTCTAGGTTCATTAATTTGTTGATGATTGCCATAAAGTGCCAAAACACACTGATGTTCTGGCACACAGCTTTGGAGTATTAGGATCATGGAGCTCCAAGACAAGGTGCTGTACACAGTGACAAGTAGTGGTAAAATAACTTGCATTTCAATGGCTCCTTTCAGGTGTCGCAAAGCACATTACAGCCAATGAAGTACTTTTATTTTTGATATGCAGTCACTGCTAAAATGTAAGAAATGAAGCAGCAAACATGCATTAAACAAGCTTCCACAATAATCTGTTTTTGTGATGTTGACAGAATGATCAATACTGGCCTAAACATTGTAATTCCAGCACACGGTGATATGGAACAACATAGCAATGGAGCTCCAGCCCAACAATCTGTTTGCCTCTTCACCAGGGAATCAGTGAATCATAAATTGATGCTATACATGAGGTAAGATGAAACTGCTTAGAAACAAAGAGAGAGACAGTAGAGGTGCTGCTCAAATTGAAATGGTCTCTTCCAATATAAAACAGGATGTTTGCTGAAAGATAATAACCTTATTTACTTTCCATTCTTATCCTTGCTATATAAAAAGTGAAAGCTCCATGGTTAAACCCACTCAGCAGAAATTAGCTAGTCATAAACAGCAGGAAAGCCTCAGGTTCGATGCTCAATTTGTGCTGAAAGCCAAGGATAGAGAGAGAAAGAAAACAATCAGCCAGCATTCCTACTCCTGGCTATCCATCTGCATAGCACATGTGGGGTACGGACAAGGACAGATCTGAACTCAGCCCACTACCACCATAGCTCAATATCCTACAAACAAGCAAGCATAGGCAAGAAAGACAACCATTTAGATGAGAGAGCAAATTGTCCTGTACATCGTCCACCAACACAGAGAAGATAATGACTTACGATATTTTTAACCTTGGATGAATTAGTCTTGTACCCAACATTTAAACAGTTGATTCTAAAACTATCGCTATAGTAATTACAGATGCAACATTTCTTTTTCAACATTTCCCTTCGCACAATCCAAGATCCCAAACAAACCTCTCTGGTGAATTAGCAATTTACTTGTACTTCTTTCAATCTACTATATTCTTTGCTCACAATGTGTCCCCTCTGCAGTGGCAAGAAAAAAATGCAGGCTAGGTTGTTTGTAATTCCAATAAACAGTTTCGCTCTCATGCTAACATTTCCATCCTCAGCCTGCTGCAGTGTTCAAGCAAAGCTCAACACAAGATGGAGGAATAGCACCTCATTTTCCACTAAGATACTTTACAACCTTCAGGAGTCAACATGGTCTTAAGTTCTTCACTCAATGAACTCTGTCCTCCGTTTTGATTCTTTCATTCTCCAAATCCCCAATCAAGTGTTTTGTTTGCATGGATTTGCTCTCAACAGAACTGACCTATTTTCTGTTATTTAACACCTCTCATTAATATCTACTCTACATCTTCTTTTGACCACCATTGCATTCTCTTTGCCTTTTGCTCTGGGGCACCTTTCCTTTCTGCTCCACTATTTCAAAGGTGCTGCCAGACCTACTGAGTCTTCCCGGTACATTCTGTTTCTAAGTCCACTGAAATGCTTCCGTTTCAATTAATAACACCCAGGTGGGAGCTAAATTCCAGCCAGGTGAAGAGCTGAACATCAGAAAGCTTAAGAGTGAGAAATGAAAACTTAGGCAATGAAGACAGCTGTTTTATCCAAATAGGCTCTCTATTTCCAAACATAAGACCTGCTGATTACATTTACAAATTAATTCCCTTCCAACAGGTATTAATCAAATTTATTGACACAGGCTTTCTGCAGTCCAAAATTAGGGTTTGCTCTTGCCATACAGCAGTGCAAGCTAGCTTGTCCAACCAAATGAGGTTGGGTTCGACATCCGTCAAGGCAGAGAGTTTAGTGCTGAAAACAGTGAAGCTACTGAACCACCTGAACATTGAATCTATCTTTCATGTAAGTGGCTGTGCTCTTACCAGTGTAGTGGTAATCTCCCAAGGGGTGACAAGGGTCTCGCCTTACACCTTTCATTAGTAACATATCCAGGGCAGCCTACAAAAACAAATATCAAGAGGAGCCGGAAATAAGATGAATCTGAATTAACACATTTGAATAAACTTGATCTGAAGCCATTCTAAGAAAGTTAATGCATTTCAAAATATCAGGTGAAGAAATCTGATGTAAAAGTCTGACATGCTAATTCCAAGCTGTCATTCAATAATATAACTGAATTCTAAATCCATACAATTTGCTGTATAACACAAAGCAGGGGCTTTATTTACAGAGATGTGAATTGTGACTTGCAACTTGTGATTTTAAACAAACTGCAACAGAAATTAGTCTTGGCCAATTCCAGTGCAGACTCTAAGTCCACCTGACAATCCACCAACATGCATATCTCTGGACTGTGGGAAGAACCAAAGCACCCAGCAAAAACTCACAGAGACAGGGGGAGAAGATGCCAAAAGATACCTAACGGCAAGTCACACACTCCACAGCCGAGAGGCCAAAGAGGGATAAGTGGGTGGGATGATTGCAGAATCCATGACGTGGAGGAGGCGATATTGGGCTAGGGTGGACAAAGTTAAAAATCACACAACAACAGGTTATAATCCCAACAGGTTTATTTGGAAGCATTAGCTTTTGAAGCACTGCTTCGTCATCAGGTACATGTGGAGCAGTACCATAAGAGACAGAATTTATATCAAACAAAACCAGATTGTTGTTAAGTCTTTTCTCTTTTAGAATGGATTACAGGGTTCGGTTCATTAATATGTAAATCCCAGAACTTCTTTAAGTCACATTCTTAAGGTTTTATAAAAAAGTGACATCTCAGCTCAGACAATGTATTAAAGGTGTGAGGTTAGAGTCGTACCCAATCTTGAGTCAGACTGGTTCTATTTCCAAAGTAGAATTTACAAATTATTACATGGATTGACTGCCTGCAGGTTGTGCACTTTTTCAGCAAAATAGAATGTATCTGCAAATATAGTTCTGCAAATACAAATTCAATTATAAATAGACATAACTCTGTGCGAGTGCAGGAGAGAGAATGTGTGTGTGCATGTGTGTGAGAGTGTGTGTTTGCGTGTGCGCAAGCTTGGTTAAGTGTGTGTGTGTGATGAGGTATAAGCCTGTGAGAGGGTGCATGCATGGGTGAGAGTCTGGGGGTGTATGTGTGTATGAGATAGAGTGTGTGTACAAGAGAGGGTCTGTGTGTGTACGAGAGAGAAAGGGAGAGAAAGGGAAGAGAAAGAATAGTGTAGTGGAGTCACCTGTTGTGTGACATGAACCCAAAAGTCTCGGGTGAGGCCATCCTCATGGGTACCGAACTTGGCTGTTAGCCTCTGCTCAGTCACTTGCGTTGTTGCCTGTCCCGAAGTCCGCCTTATAGGCGTCAATCCATGTAATATTTTGTAAATTCCACTTTCGAAATAGAACCAGTCTAACTCAAGACTGGAATACAGACAGACTTTAACCTCACACCTTAAATGCTGTCACCATTATTTTATCAAACCTTAAATTATCTTGAGACTGTGACTTAATAGTAGTTCTGGGATTTACATATTAGTGAACTGAAACCTGCAACCCATTCTAAAGGAGGCAAGATTTAACAACAATCTAGGTTTGTTTAATATATCATTTCAGTTGCATGACACTATAATCTTTTGCTATAAATTCTGTGTCTTATGTTTCACACATGCCTGATGAAGGAGCAGTGCTGAGAAAGCTAGTGCTTCCAAAAACAACTGTTGGGCTATAACCTGGTGTTGTATGATTTTTAACTATTGCAGAATCATTGCATTCCTTGTGGCCAGAATTGGCAAGTGGCAATGTAAGTGCATAACATTTGTGTCCAGTTACAGCATACTTGGGTTGTGATTACATCTAACAAATACTTCCACTGCACCTCCTTTATCTCTGAGAATTAGTTGCCCTAACTCTACCTTGACTGACCACCAACTATTAAAACATGCAAAAGTAATATTATGCTTTATGTTTACTCCTTCACTTGTCAGACTTCTAAAAACACAGGAAATAGGAGTAGGCCATTCAGCCCATCAAGCTTGCTTCACTATTCAAAAAGATCACAGCTGATCATTCTATCTCTACCACATTTCTCCCCCAACTATTGTCAAATTACTTGATGTCATTAATATCCATGAATCTAGAGATTTCAGACTTAAATATGCTCCATTATTGAGCTCCCGTAATTCTCAGAGGGTAGCACAGTGGCTACCACTGTTGTCTCACAATGCCGAGGACTCAGGTTCAATTCCAGCCTCGGGTGACCGTCTGTGTGGAGTTTGCACATTCTCCGTGTCAGCATGTGTTTCCTCAGGTGCTCTGGGTTCCTCCCATGGTACAATGATGTGCCATTGGATTAGCCACGCTAAATTGCTCTATAGTGTCCAGGGATGTGGAAGCTAGGTGGATTAGAAGTGTTGAGAGTCTGGGTGGAATGCTCTTTGGAGGGTTAGTTCAGACTCGATGGGCAGAATGACCTCTATCTGCAGCACTGTAGGGATTTTATGAGAATTCCAAATATGCAAACATCCTCAGAATGAAGTAATTCCTCCTCATCTTAAACGTCCTTTCCCCTATTTTGAGACTGCCCTCATGTCCCTCTCCAGTCAGGGAAAATATGCTCCCTGTTACATCCACCCTGTCACAGCCTGCAAGAACTCTGGTAGTTTAAATTATGTCACCTTTCATTCTTCAAAACTCCACAGAATACAAATCCAGGATCTCATAGTAAATCAGCTAATATTTGTGTCACAAAAATGTCATAACAATGACCATCTCCAATAAGAGAAAATTATAACCATCCACTGGATGTCATCCCTTGACATTCAGTGGCATTCCTGGCTCATAATTCCCCACTGTTAACATCCTGTGCTTTACCACTGACCAGAAACTGAACAGGACTAACAACGTCGGTATGGTGGGTACAAAAACAGCTAACTGAGTAGATCTCTTGCAGCGAGCAACTCACCTCCTGACTTCCCAGAGCCTGTCAAACATCTATAAGGTAGACGTCAGGAGTGTGACTGAATACTTCCCACTTGCTTGGATGAGTGGAACTCCAACACAAAGCAGTCTACTTGATAGACACCACATCAACAAGCATTCACTCTGCCACCAATACTCAGTAGCAGCAGTGAGTACTATCTACAAGCTACATTGCAGAAATTCCCCAAAGCTCCTTAGCAGCTTCCAAACCCACAATCACTACAATCAGGAAGAACAAAGGCAGCAAATACGTAGCAACACCATCACCTACATGTTCCCCTTCAAGACCCTCACATCCTGACTTGGAAATATATCACCATTCCTTTTGTGACGATGGGTGAGAATCCTGGAATTCCATTCCTAACAACATTGCAAGTGGACTCTAGTGATTCAAGGAAGCAGCTTACTGCCATCTTCAAGAGTAATGAAGGATGGACAATAAATCCTGGCCCAGCCAGTGATTTCCACATCCCATGTCTTCTACCAGGGAGTAGTCTGATGTATCTCTGTTGCACTCCCTCTATAACAAGTATATCCTTTGTTAGATAAACAAAATCTGCTCATAATACTCAAGGTGCAGCGCACCTAAGTTCTATACAAGTTCAGCAAGACATTTTTACTCCTGTATTTATCTCTGAATGAACAGCAGCATACCACTTGCCTTTCTAGCTGCTTGCTGCTCTTGCACACTAGCTTTTAATGACCCATTCTAAAGACACCCAAGTCTCTTTGGAAACCAACGCTTCCCAACCTCCCACCATTTAAGAAATACTATGCCCTTCTGATTTTTTTCTACCTTACTGGATGATCTCTCATTTATTCACATTGTATTCCAACTATCCTGTTCTTGCCCATACACAGCCTGTCCAAATCCATTTGGAGCCTCCTTGGATCCAGCTCATCTCCAATTTTATAGAACGTTACAGCACAGTACAGGCTCTTCGGTCCTCGATGTTGCACCAACCTGCAAAATTAATCTGATGCCCATCTAACCTACACTGTTCCATTATTATCCAGATGTATGTCCAATACCCATTTAAATGCCCTTAACATCGGCGAGTCTACTACTGTTGCAGGCAGGCCATTCGACGCCCCTACTACTCCGAGTAAAGAAACTACTCCTGATATCTGTCCTAAATATATCACCCCTCAATTTAAAGCATGTCCCCTCATGTTAGCCTTCACCTTCCGAGGAAAAAGGCTCTCACTGACCACCTGATTTAACCTTGTGATTATCTTATATGTCTCAATTAAGTCACCTCTCAACTTTCTTCTCGCCAATAAAAACAGGTCTCAATTCCCTGAGCCTTTCCTCGTAAGACCTTCCTTCCATATCAACATCCTAATAAAGCTCCTCTGAACCTTTTCCAAAGCTTCCACATCCTTCCTATAATGTGGTGACCAGAACTGCACGCAACACTCCAGGTCCAGTCTTACCAGTGTCTTGTACAGCTGAAGCATGATCTTGTGGCTCTGAAACTCAATCCCCTTACCAATAAACACCAACACACCATATGCCTTCTTAACAACCCTATCGACCTGGGTGGCAACTTTCAGGGTTTTATGCACCTGGACACAGACCTCCCTGTTCATCTACACTGCCAAGAATTTTACCATTTGCCCAGTACTTTGCATTCCTGTTATTTCTTACAAAATTAACTACCTACACTTTTCCACATTAAACTTAATTTGTCACTTCTCAGCCCAGCTCTGCATTGTATCTATGTCCCTCTATAACCCACAACATCCTTCGGCACTATTCACAACTCTGCCTACCTTAGTGTCATCTGCAAATTTACTAAGTCATCTTCTACGCCCACCTCCAGATCATTTATAGAAATGATATACAGCAGTGGCCCCAAAACAGATCCTTGTGGCACACCACTGGTAACTGAGCTCCAGGTTGAACATTTCCCATCAACCACCACCCTCTGTCTTCTTTCAGCTAGCTAATTTCTGATTCAAACTGCTAAATCACCTTCAATGCCAAACCTCCTTATTTTGTGCAATAGCCTACCGCGTGGAACCTTATCAAACGCCTTACTGAAGTCCATATGTACCTCATCAACCGCTTTGCCCTCATCCACCTGTTTGGTCACCTTCTCAAAGAACTCAATAAAGGTTGGGAGGCACGACCTACCCTTCACAAAACCGTGTTGACTGTCCCTAAGCCAACTATTTCTCTCCACATGATTATAAATACTATCTTTTATAAACTTTTCCAACACCTTACCTACAACCAAAGTAAGGCTCACTGGGGCCTATAGTTACCAGGGTTGTCTCGACTCCCCTTCTTAAACAACAGAACAACATTTGCTCTCCCCCAGTCTTCTGGCACTACTCCTGTCGACAACGATGACATAAAGATCAAAGCCAAAGGCTCGGCAATCTCTTCCCTGGCTTCCCAGAGAATCCAAAGATAAATCCCATTTGGCCCCGGGGTCTTAACTATTTTCAGATCTTCCAAAATTGCTAAAAACTCCTCTTTGTCAACCTCAATCCCATCCAATCTTGTAGCCTGTATCTCCGTATTCTCAAAACATTGCCCTTTTCCAATGTGAATACTGACGAAAAGTATTAATTAAGCACTTCCCCTATGTCCCCAGATTCCACACACCACTTTTCACTACTATCTTTGATTGGTCCTAATCTTACTTCAATTAATTTTTTTTTTTCCTGATATACCTACAGAAGGGCTTAGAATTTTCCTTGATACTATCCTATCCAACTTCTCATGTCCCCTCCTAGCTCTTCTTAGCCCTCTCTTCAGATCTTTTCTGGCTAACTTATAGCTCTCAAGCCCCCTAACTGAGCCTTCATGCCTCATCCTCAGAGAAGCCTTTCTCTTCTTCTTGACAAGAGCTTCAACCTCTTTAGTAAACCATGGCTCCCTCTATCGACAACTACCTCCCTGCCTGGTAGGAATATACTTATCAAGGACCCGCAGTAGCTATTCCTTGAATAAGCTCCACATTTCAAGAGTGTCCATCCTCTGCAGTTTCCTTCCACATCCTATGCATCCTAAATCTTGCCTAATCGCATCGTAATTGCCTTTCCCCCAATTCTACCTCTTTCCTTGTGGTATATACCTATCCCTGACCATTGCTATTGTAAACATAATTGAATTATGGTCACCTACCTCCAAATCTAACACATGACAGGGTTCATTCCTCAGTACTAAATCCAAAATGGCATTGCCCCTCATTGGCCTGTCTACATACTGTGTCAGAAAACCCTCCTGCACACATTGAACAATGTAGTTTTGTGTCACCAGAAAACTTGGAAATACGACATTTCAAACTCACATCCAAATCATTTGTACAGATTACGAACAACTGTCATCCAACTGTTGATCCATACAGTACCTCATGACGATCAGCCTGCCATCTTTAGAATACTCATTTTTCTGTTTGTGAAGCAATTCATAATCCATAGCAATATTTACTCCCCAGTCCCATCTGCTTAAATTTTGTTTACTAACGTCCTCTGTAGGACTTATTGAAAGCCTTCTAAAAATCCCAACACATCTCTGGTTCTCCTTTATCTATATTTCAAGTAAAACCCTCATTTCCACTATATACAAGTAAGCTTTTCAACAGGGTGATGATAAATAATGGTAAAGGTAGTTAGTGAAGAGCAAAGAATAAAATTCCAATTATGATGGTTCAGAACAAGCACTATGCATTTTCAAAGAAATGAACATGGCTGGTTACCAAAATATCTCCCCGGGTGTCGTGTAGACAATGCAGAGCTAATTCCAAATTGGTACCTCCTCCAGGCAGCACACTCGAACAAGCTAAATTCAACAGATCTGTCACTGCAGAAAAGTAAGTTAGAGAAAATCACCATAAGAAACTGAGCAATTTGAGTAGAAAATGCAACAGCGTCATCTGTAGTTTCGTCCCTCTCCACCCTCTATCAAAAGATGCTAAGTCCAACATCCACAAACACATTTGCGCCCTCTATTGAATAATGGCCAGGAGCGAGATCTGATTTTCTAACTCTTCCCCAAGTCTCCTTTGTGTAGACATTAGTAAACAAAACGGACACAAGTGAAATTTTGGGGGAGTGCGGTTGGTCTGTTGTGTGGAGACGGTCATGAAGAGGCTTCAAATGAACCTTCCCACACCCATCCCATTCCTGCAACCAGTCACATTTTACATTCTCCCCCACCAAAAAATTGTCAATGGGGAGCAACATAAAAATTCAGCCCACTGTTTTAAAAATTGAAATGCCTTAAAAATTTTGAGGGTGGGGGCTTGTGGCAGAGAATAAAATTCAGTTTTAAACAAAGCAGATTTTTAAAGCTACTCAGAGTTCACATTTCAAGACTTAAACCAGATGGACAAATAATAAGTAAAAAACAAACAATAAACAGTAAGTTTTATTTTTTAAAATCACTTTATTCTCTACTGTGGTTATGATGAGAGTAATTCACACTCTCTGAATGATTAAAAATTGCAAGAATATTCCATAAGACTTTCCTTGGCCTAAATTTACAAATTTTCAGTTTTTAGTTTGGGAATAAAGAACTTGAGTATTGCTAAAACAAATTTGTCAAAGCTTTTCATCTTATACTCATCATGACAATTCATAAGAATATCAAATTTTCCCCATACATTGTTATTTCATACAAATTGTATTGGTAAGTGCAAGACGAAAGGTTTTCACAAAATGCAACTTTTCTCAGAAATAATTTGTTAAATCATGTACTCACAGTTTGAGTTCCTCACATGACTACTCATTTGCAAAAGAATAATTTATAGCAGTTATAAGTCAAAACTTTCTGATCTGCAACAATACAGGATAGGATTTTCGTATTTATATCAAATAAGCTAACTACATCTAGCAGAGATTTCACGACAAACAGATTAAGGCAGCTAGCTTGAAACGCATGATCACAACATTTACTTCTGCTACCAGAACTCTAGCTTCACATCACCCGATGAGCTCAAGAAATTTTAAGAAAATACAAAATAATAATTTTTCAAAAGAAAAGAAATCTCAAACTTACCTCTCATCTGAGTGATTTTATTAGTTTCAATGTCATCCCATGGTTTCCATACTAGATCTGCTTGGTGAACGCTATCATCAAGTAATGACTTGTCTTGCAATAACGGAATCTCTGCCTGGAACCGTGTTCCAATGTTAATATGCCTAAAGCAAGTTACACAGGATGAAATGAAAATTATGCTGGATCATAAGTGAATGAAATGGCCAATTGGAGAGAATGGAGAACTCTCAATCCTTCATACACAAAAATCCTAACCTCAACTAGCTTGCCAATGAGGAGACACCAAAGCAAGCAAATAAATCTCAGAATTCATTACTAAGGTTAGTATATTGTTTTCCTCTATCAATTAATGGGTATTGTAGTAGCTGTGGTACTATGTTGACTGTGTCAGTAGATCCATTATCCAGAGGTTAAAGGGATCCAGAGGTCTGAATTAATGATCTAGTAAAATAAATTTAAATCCCATAGGGCTGCTGAGGAAGTTAGAGGCATAGAGATGTACAGAATGGAAACACTCTTCGGTCCAACCCGTCCATGCTAACCAGATATCCCAACTATCCCGGCCCATATCCCTCCAAACCCTTCCTATTCATATACCCATCCAAATGCCTTTTAATTGTTGCAATTGTATCAGCCTCCACCACATCCTCTGGCAGCTCATTCCATACACGTACCACCTTCTGCGTGAAAAGGTTGCCCCTTAGGTCTCTTTTATATCTTTC
>NC_057750.1:1954414-1992685 GCF_004010195.1 Chiloscyllium plagiosum
CTTTCCAAATACATGTACATTCTGTCCCTCATGATTCTCTCCAACAACTTGCCCACCACCGAGGTCAGGCTCACCGGTCTATAGTTCCCTGGCTTGTCTTTACCATCCTTCTTAAACAGTGGCACCACGTTTGCCAACCTCCAGTCTTCTGGCACCTCATCTGTGACTATTGATGATACAAATATCTCAGCAAGAGGCCCAGCAATCACTTCTCTAGCTTCCCACAGAGTTCTCGGGTACACCTGATCAGGTCCTGGGGATTTATCCACTTTTAACCGTTTCAAGACATCCAGCACTTCCTCCTCTGTAATCCGGACATTTTGCAAGATGTCACCATCTATTTCCCTACAGTCTATATCTTCCATATCCTTTTAAACTTAGTTATGAAATTAATCTGCAATAAAGATTAATTGGGGGCAGCATGGTGGCTCAGTGGTTAGCACTGCAGCCTCAAAGCACCAGGGACCCGGGTTCAATTCCAGCCTCGGGTGACTATGTGGAGTTTGCACGTTCTCCCAGCGTCTGCACGTGTTTCCTCCAGGTGCTCCGGTTTCCGCCCACAATCCAAAGATGTGCAGGTTAGGTGAATTGGCCATGCCAAATTGCCCATAGTGTTCAGGGACATGTCAGTTAGGTGCTTTAGTCAGGGATAAATGTAGAGTAATGGGAATGGGTTTGGGTGGGATATTGTTCAGATGGTCAGTGTGGACTTGTTGGGCTGAAGGCCTGCTTCCAAAGGCCTGTACGGATTCTGATTCTAATTCTAAAAACATAGGCTAATGGGAAACCACTGATCTTTCATAAAAATCCATCGTCAATGTCTACTGAAAAGGAAGTCTGCCATCCTGACTGATATGCAACTCTAGACTTACAGATTTGCATCTGTCTCTGATATAAACTTGCTAGCCATTTAGTTGCACAGGCACAGCAGGCCACCTAACCCTTCAGGCTGTTCTGTCATTCCATGAGATCATATTTGGTCTGCCATCTAATTTTGCATATTCATTTTTGTCCCATAACCTTAATATTGTTAACAAAAAACTATCAAGCTCAGACTTAAAACTGATCGAGCATTAGTTGCCATTTGTGGAAAGAGTGCAGAACTTCTACCACTGCAAAGATTGCCTTTTATTGAACTGTCGATTTAAAAATGGGAGAAGATACTGTTTTAAACCAAGGAATGTAGAAGACTATGTTGCCATTTTAAAAGGAAGTTACTGGAACTCATGCTGAGTTGTGTATATAATCTTGCTTCATTAGGGACAATTTTTGTCCAATGAAAGACTTCTGGTTGGCTTTTCGACTAGGTCCAATTGTGTGCATTCAGAAGTGCTCATCACAGTAACAATTTCTTGATTAGTTAGCTATTCACGTTATATATTAATGATTTAGGTGATGGAATTAAATGTACTATCTTCAGATTTGTAGACAGCACAAAGCTGGGTGAAAGGGTGAATTATGAGGAGGATACAAAGATGATTCAGTGTGATTTGGACAAGTTGAGTGAGTGGACAAATGCATGTCAGATGAAATATCATTTGGAGAAATGTGAAGTTATCTACTTCCGTAGCAAACAGGAAAGCAAGTTATCATAATGGTGATGGATTAGAAAAGAGAGAGGTGCAACAACAACCGGATGTCCTTGTATATCAGCTGCTGAAAGTAAACATCTAAGCAGTAAAGGTGGGCAGTGGAATGTTGGCCTTTGTAGCAAAAGGATTCAAGTACAGCAGCAGGGATGTTTTGCTGCAACTGTACAGGGCCTTAGTGAGATGCCCTGGAGTACTGTATAGTTTTGGTCTCCTTATCTGAGGAATGATGTTAGCCAGGGATGGTGTGCAATGAAGGTTTACCAGACTGATTCCTAGGATTGCAGGAGTGACGAACAGAGAGAGACTGGATTGGTTAGGATTTTAATAAGGAGTTTATAAGAATAAGGAGAGGAATCTCATAGAAACCAAAAAATTCTAACAGGCCTAGACAGGATGTAGGAAGTATGTTTTCAACGACCGGGGAACACAGAACCAGGGGTCACAATCTAAGAATATGAGGTAAACCACTTGGGACTAAGAGGAGAAGTATTTTCACCCAGAGGATGGTGATCCTGTGGAACTCTCTGCCAGCACTGAGGCCAAAATATCAAACGTTTTCGTGAAGGAGTTAAATATAGTTCTTCGGGCTAAAGGGATCAAAGGGTATGGTGAGAAAGCTGGACCAGGGTACTGAGCTGGAGGATCAGCCATGATCATATTTCATGGGTGCAGACTTGAAAGGATCGAAGGACCTACTCCTGCTCCTATTTTCTGAGTTTCCTGGGTCAGAAATATCTAGTGAAGGAGAAAACATCTCTCTCTCTTTCTCTCTCTTCCCCTCTCATACACATATAAGTTTGTGGGGTGAATTTGCAATTGCAGAATTACATTTTACTTTGTTCAAAAACTACATGAATCCATGTAAATCCGTTTTTTAGATTAGAATCAGTCTGACCATTGTGGCACAGACAGCCTCACAGAGAGTTAACACCTTCAAAACCTTATCTGGGCCGACATGACACCAATTGTTAAATTGCACGAGAATGTAACTTTTAAAACAAGTTTTGAGATTTACATATGAAAGAACTGAAACCAACATGGTCATTCTAAAAGATGAGAGACTTAACAAACAATCCGGGTATTATTCAATATATAATTTCAGTTACATCACACTGTAGATTTTTGCTATAAATTCTGTGTTTTACAATCTTATTCTCCACAATAACTTGCTGTAGGAGCACTGCTCCGAAAGCTAGTGCTTCTAAATATACCTGTTGGACTATAAGCTGGTGTTGTGTGATTTTCAACTCTGGGAATAGGAGGCTTGATTTCGAATGTACTGTCCCTGTGTGTCATGATACAAATCGTCAATGTTTCCGAATTTCACTGCTGAGAGAGCCATCCCTAATTTTCAAACAATGTCCTTTTAATCCTAGCCTGATCATTCAGCATCATAATCTAATCTCCTGAAGGGAAATTCAGGATGAGCAGTAAATTCTGACATTTACAATGAAGCCCACATTGGATAAATGAGCAATAGAATAGCTAACTGTCTTTGTAAATTAGGGTAGTGCATGTTAGTGATCAATTGAGCTGTAGGTGGTAGGAAAGCACTTTGAGCTTGACCATCCACTGAATGCAACCCTCCCACCCATCATCTACAAACACATTTTCTAATCAAGGTCTGATGGAAATTGGAACACTTGTTGATAGGAGTCAACGTTTTACAACATCTCTGCTAGTGTTTAACAACAAGTAAAAAATAAAGTCTTCACTCCAAAGATACAAATCACAATAAAGCTTATAGTTCCATGTTCTGGAGAAGGGCCTGTGCCCGAAACGTCGAATCTCCTGTTCCCTGGATGCTGCCTGACCTGCTGTGCTGTTCCAGCAATAAAGTTTCAACTTTGATCTCCAGCATCTGCAGACCTCACTTTCTCCTCCATGTTCTGGAGAGTCAATGCTAGTAAAATAGTCTGAATTTGAAAAACTAACTTACGGTTCTATGGTGACTATAGAGTCATCTTTAACCACAGAGATACCACAAATTCCATCTACACCATCTGTAAAGGAAAGAATTATTTAAAGAATAATAGCAAGTTTAAATCTGCACACACAAAAACAAAATCAACAGATGTGTGCGTACTCATTACTTATATCCAAAAATGTCTAAAGGCTGGGCCCAGTCTTTTGCTACCAAGGTGGGTAGCTTGGATTGGGAAATTTCCTGGCTTGCAACACCTTAGAAAAAATGCTCAATTGTAGCAATTTTTGTTTTAATATGGGAGAATCAAGTCCATACAAGTAGAAGCAGAAGTATGCCATTTGGCCCATCGAGCTTACTGTTGTTGCACTTAACTACACAGCTTAGACTCTCCCACAAATGGAAACTGCATCCCTGTCCTAGCAAGCCCCCTAAGAATCCTTTATTATTTCAACAAGATCTCCTCTCATTCTCCAATGAGAACAAGCCAAACTTTTTCGACCTCCCCTCATAAGAAAATCTTTCCAAATCCAGAATCAGCCTAGTGAACCATCTCTGGACTGCTTCTAATGCCAGTATATCTATCTTTAGATAAGGGGAACAAAATTGTTTACAGTATTCCAGCTGTGGTCTATCGGCCTTTCCCATTACCACTGAACATGGATACTATTCATGCATAGGGACCCCTATATCTGTTTCTGCAGTCTTTCCCCATTTAAGTAATATTTAACTATGCCAAAGAACATAGCCTTACACCTCTCACATTATATTTCATCTGTCAAGTATTTCTGCCCATTCATTCAATCTGCCTATACCCGCTGTAGACTGGGTCCTCACTACTTGCCTTCCCAACTACTTTTGTATCATCTGTAAAGTTAGGGAGGTAAATTCACTTTCCTCATCCAAGTCATTAACACATATTGTAAATAACTGTAGCCTCAACACTGATCCCTGTGGTACTCTGCTAGCTACAATGTGATGTAAAGTTCCCTCCATCTTGCCACAAAGTGACTCAGCCCTAATGTTATTAAATGTCCACCTCCTCACCCAGAACCATCACTACCAGTGCAACATTAGTTCACTTCTTAAACAGAACATCATGTAATTTCTTGGATGGAACAGTCAATTTAATGTTGACCTATTCAGTCCTTTTTCTCACCAAGCTCTGTAGGAATTGAAGTGAGCCTGCAAAGATTAATTCCATTTAACACACTTAATTAGCATCAATATAAAACCAGAGACACGACATGGCACAAAGCTGCTTGCAATCTGTTGATAATTAACAGAAAATGGTACTCATAAATTATGGATAATGATAATGTCCCACCGGGGGCAGTAGGGAGTGTTCTCATGTTGAGCTAAAAGAACTGAGTGATAAAACAGAGGGCATTATTATATGCTATCCTTAACCTGTCCTATACCCAACTTGAAATGTTTAAAGTTGACCATGGATATCTGAAGTATTCCATTCCCCAGTACTCTCTTTCACATAGCATTTCTAAAATAAATTTAAGAGGTGTAATTTTTTTTTGCAAAAATAACACCTTGGATTGTTTTTATTTTTCTCAATGAGTTAATGGAATATCTGAGACCGCTTCATGTAAAATTAATTTTCACCTATTTTACAATAGTTAACACTTAAGACATTCCTCACGAATTTAAACAAATTAATGAGTTTTGAGAAGATTTGCTCAGGTTGAGGTTCTGGATGTAGGTTTGCTCCCAGAGCTGAAAGGTTCATTTTCAGATGTTTCGTCACCATATTAGATAACATCTTTAGTAAGCCTCTGAAAATGAACTTTCCAGCTCAGCGAGCAAACGTAATCAAATCAACTCAATTAAAATTGTATAAATTAAGTTTACACTAAAGTCTTAATAATGTATGATCAACAAAACCTTTATAATGGCATAACTGAAAAAAATGTTTACCTACAACACTGGCCAGAATTCCTTTAGGAGGGTATGTATTGTGTGATGCCTTACTCCCAGACAAAGAACAGATCCTGTTGAAGTAAAGTCCTGAGCCATGACGGATGGGACTCAACATCGGGGGAGGTGTGTATGGCGGAGGTTGAAAGTTTTTCTCTAGAAGGTGATCTGCTAAACAAACAGGGGAACGCATATGGCTCTGATACAGTACCATCCCTGGCAGCACCCCAGTCTGATTTGATGCCGGTGATGGGATAAAGAGAGGGTCTGGACGAGATCGCTTCTTACGTTGCTTTTTGGAATTGCCTCTACAATTTACATTTGCTTGTTTGCCTGTTTCAGTGACCTGCAACAAACAATTCTTTAAAAAGTAACAGGCATTTGAAATTATAAATTTCCAAAGTATTCATGTTAATACAACACTGTCTGAATGTTGACCGACGTCACTACAAAATCATTAATGCAACATAATTTACTGGCTCATAATAGAAGAGAAATTATGACTTGTACTATGTCAATAGATGTGAAGCTGGAAAAACACAGCAGGTCAGACAGCATCCAAAGAGCAGGAAAGTTAACATTTCAGGCAGTGCTTTTCCAGCTTCACGTCTATTGACTCTGGCTTCCAGCATCTGCAGTCCTTCCTGTCTCCGTGGATTGTACAGTGATGAAACACCTATTTCATAGTACAATCGCAAGTCACTGAGAGATGAAAAAGAACATAAATGCTGGCAAACTGAAACCAAAGCAGAACTTCCCTCAACAGATCCAAAGAAGGGACTACATTTCAGAAGGAACCTTTCAACCAATAACTTGCTGCTCATGATCAGCTTCTTCTATTTTCATTAAGTGCTGCTTGGGTTATCATGCAATTTTATTAGTATGACTACGGCACCAAACAATTAGACAAGCCAAGACCATTCTCACCTGGGCAGAGCTGTCATTTGAAGATACTAATAGATCAGTCAATTTTGTTGTGACTGACTTCCTTGGTGTAACTGGTGAAGTTTCAGATTTAACAGATGTGCCATCTTTCTTGGATTTTACAGGCACTGACACTGGAATCACTAACGGCACTGCCACATTTTCCTCAAGTGGCTTCTTTAGCAGAAGAGCACTGAGTTTATCCTCCAGATACTGAAAGAACAATCCACCATGTTCCATTTTCTCAATTCCATTATCAGTCACCTAAAATTAGAATTACAAAATAGTATTTGTCAAATTTCTTAGCAATAACCCACCAAAATATTCCAAGTTGATGATGATGATGGTGTGTATATAGACTTAGGTGCCTCTGGCAGGGAAGCACAGAACATCCATCCCTAACTGACCCAAGAGGTGCTGGTTAGCTATTTTCTTGAACCACTGCAGTGATGTTTTAATAATGATTGACAACCCTCAGAGGCTTTCTAGCCCATTTAAGAAGGTAGGCAAAAGTCAATCACAATGCAGTGTGTCTGTGGTCAAATAGAGGCCAGTTCTGTAAAGACAGCTGACTTTCTTCCCTAAAGGACATAAGCAGACCAGAATTTTTTTTAAAAATCACAATCTAGCGAATACAGGGGCAGCATTACTCATTGAGAAGACATGGGATTCTTATTCTGACTTTTCTATTTAAATTTTCCAGATCTTTGGTTAGATTTGAATTGGCTTTTCAAACATTCAAGTTTAGTCCACGCCCCTAAAGTGTCTGTCCAGCAACATATGCATTTTGCTACCATGTCTCCAAATATCTAACAATACTCATAATATTTCAAATTAGTGTTCTAATTGAGCAGGTCAAAAATTCCTCAGCCAGTGACAACCACACTCAAACACATGAATAAAAAAATTCACAGCTGCACATGTTTCTTAGAGGGGAGACGTGGACCCCAGTAACAGAAGACAATTTTTTTTTGTACAGGGTTGGGGAAAAGTCGATTAACCAGTTGAGGTTATAAAATAATAACCTGGTCAGCTTTCATGACATTTTTCCTGTTACCAAGTTCTCCTTTGGTCAAACTCTCAATCATAGCTTCTATGCAGTATCTATTATGCTATTAAATCAATGCATTGTGTTTCATGTGACTAACTGACAAGAGGCATTGCTTCCTCAACAGTAATTCTGTGACACAATCACAGCTGCAGCAGCACTCTTCTAAAGTCAAGAGAACTTCAGTATTTTCAGTAGCTACTGATCCACAGATTTATATGTACAGCAACACTTATGCACTGAGGGTAATTTGCTTCATTGTGACTTTCCAAAGTAGAATATATATAATTTTCCTAACCTTTTGTGCCTTAACACCATCTTCCAATGAAAGCTGTTTTCCCATTCCTTCTTGTGGACAAGTGTGACAGTTTAGTCCTTTTAGAAAATGGAAAACACCTTGACACCTTTCACACCTGAAGTTTTCTTCATTTTCATCCAAATTATGGGAAGTGCTGCTACTCACCAAGTCCCTGCTGTTGATTGAAGATTATAAAGTCAAATAAAGTTAAAAAAAAAGACTCTTTAACACTGGAAGCCCCAAATACAAGGTTTGAAATGCAAAAATCAATCAGCATTTATGCTTTGTTGCCTTGCTTTTGCTATATTAAGATCTAGATTTTCTCACTCTGTTTGTCAAATTTGTGGCTTTCTGCACAAATTCTGAGGATTAGTACAAATGGAATAGCGCTGGGATCTTTCCGTACCAGTGCCTTCAGTGTTGTTGCTACATTGAAGGCACATGCTACATCCTGTGTATGCAGCAAGTAATGTATCCCACACATGTTGAATTATTGACACCCTTCTCTGCATTCCTTTTATTTTCTAATCTCACCACATAACATTTCTGACTATAGGACAAGATCGATGATCTGCTTCCAAGTGTCCCATTTTACATTTGACAGTCCCTGGAGAGTCAACTGCCCTTTAATCAAAAAGATCAAGAGTGATCACAGTAAAATTAACAATTTATTATTTAGGGACATGAGTGGAAACCTGTATGCGCTACTCAACAGTGCTCAACTCTTCCTTTCCCCAAATCAATGGAACCAAAATCAGATGATGTTCAGCCCTTCTGCATGTCTTTTACTAAAGGAAAATTTCATACCACAGCACTGTTGATGATCCATCTGCCTCTTGTGGTATGCTGGAAAGACTGTAAATATCTTCATCCTGAAAAGTCAAAGCTCATTACAAACAAGACAACAAGAGTTATAAAAGTTCTTTAGGCTGGAATGTTTCAAATTTAGGAACGTATGCAGGATGTATGATTAAAAAAAGGTTTACATTGCTGGACTTTAAATGCTGCTCAGATATTTTATGTTATACAAATAAATATTTAAGATTTCAAGGTATTATTTATGGTCCCTAAAAGATGAGAATTAACATATTTCTGCCCATGTAGAGGCAGCTATGCTACACCCAGCAGGGAGTGTGTTGAGAATTCTGTATTTTATCAATTTTTGTATTTGTTGACTTCAAAACACACTGTGTTCCCTTGCATGGTTTCTTTCAGGCAGCTAACAGTCTTTTGGAACTTAGGGCTGCGGATGGCAGAAAACATGGCAAAATTTACAGGAAGGCCCCTGAGCATGTCAATATTTTAATGGGCTCCCTACATAAAGGCTTCAAAACTGTTTTGAAACATTTTCCAAAGTTAAGACTTAAACAAAAAGGAAAGCATTTTATAATGTAATGCTAAGCAAAAACACAGTGTGGGTTTGCTCTGACAGAGTCTGTTTGTTGTCAATTTTCACACACACAAAAATATTCAACTTGTCTGACAGGGATGACAAGACAAAAGCCAGTCATCTCATGCCCGTTTAGGATGGCCGGAGTATTAGTTTCTACCCATCCCAGTCAGAGACTCCAACCCGTGAAGTTATTAAGAATTTATTTTAGAAACACAATCCGATTAGAGCCAGAGACTTTCAATTCAACTCATGGTCTGAATTCAGAGCAGGTTTGGCTCTGTTCGCTCAGCTTTACTTGCCATTACATTTTACAAATCTTAACTTGAGTCTTCTCATGGACATGAACTGGAGTTGCTTTTATCGGATCCTTTGTACGTGCCCTAGCTCTTCTAGAATTGTAATGTATTGTTCCACTGGCAGGAAGTTGCTGCTGTGTGCTTTAAAAGTTGGAACAAAGCATATTCATAATGGCACACATCCACCAGCAACAATTGTAAAACTACATGTCTGGGGAGATCAGCTTTTATTTTTGTGCAGGTTTTTTCAGTATCATTATTCATTTCTTTGGTTCGGATCAATATGCTTCTTTTGTACTGGTGTCATTCACAACACTTCACCCAAGAAAGGCTGCCCAATTGACCCTTCCACAAAAAAAAATGGAGAATGCCCTATTCCAAACTTTGTCACCACCAGCAGTGCCTGTAAGCTTTTGCTCTTGCCCAGGATATATAACTCCCAGACCCGTGTACTCCCAAAAGTTGTAAAGCATTGCATTGATACCAGGCAGAAGAAGAAACAGTGGGAAGTGCCCTTCAGTGCATCAGCATTGTAGAGATACTCATAACAGCACTGCGTCTATAAGCAGCCACAAACTGCATTTTCCCCTGGTTGACAGTCAACATCACCTCACATGCTAGAAAATCCCCCAGTGTCAATATAACATGCAATGTTCCAGTGGGGATGAGTACTAAACTAGATCTTAAATCTAGTTCCTATTCATCTTGGGTTACATTTGGAGCTCTGCAATTGCCCTGGGTTAGGAAGAGGAAATATCAGTCTAAATTCCTGTTCCTGTCCATCATGTAGAAAGAAAGATGGGCTCAAATTTGATGATCTCATAACCAATATGCCTATCAATATTCTCTTCAAAAAACTGTTACAAGGTACTGGGCAGCCGCAACCAGCTGTAGAACCGTACTGTTGCGAGAGTCAGTGCTTTTAAACATGCGAAAAAAGGCATGTATAAATGGAAAGCCTAAATGGAAATTAAGGTAATTACCTGTACATTAGCATAAAAAGATGGTTTCTGAAGACAGTCTTCCATACTCCTCGTCAAAGAATTCTGAACAGGAAAGGAGTTCATAGCCACCTGACTAGGAGGAGCAGTGCAATTGGGATCTAATTTCTGTCGTTCCTTTCGAGAAATTGAAACACTCTTACTGGATTTACCTGCAATATTGTAATGCTTCACACACACATCTTTATTAGAGATTCTGCCTCTTTTGTTGCTACAGGGTGGAAGTGACCAACCTTCCAACTGCTCTGACTGTGACTGAAGCTGATTCTGAACAACAACTTCTTCACACATTGACTGAGGAGGACATTGTCCTTTGAATGGACTCTTCTTGGATTTCTTGTGACATTCTGAGATTCCCCTTGACACAGGCTGTAAACCAGTCTCTGTCTGCTGGTCTGTACATTCTGTCTCTTGTGGATAGCAAGAGAGAATATTCTTGGAGAGTTGGCACTGTTTTGTTGCTTGAAACTGTAAAAATGGAGAAGTGGTTTCCTGTCTCAAGGAATGCTGGAAGTCTTGTAATAGTTCTGAGGGATGATGAGATTGGGTTCCATTATTCTGGATCTGGGATGGAATTTTCTGGGCAAGTACATGCTGGGACTGGGTAACTAGCACTTGTGACTGGCTTACCGAATTTTGGGATTGAGACAGATTGTACTGGGTATCAGAAATCAGGTGGAGCATATGGTTTTGAAATTGATCTTGGTTTTGCATCGGGGAGGCCTCCTGATCTCCCATGTAGACTTGCGTAAACAGTGAAGTTGCTATCTGCTGTTGATGTTGCTGGTGCAGAGAGTACTGCTCCTGCAGTATTTCACGTTTCTGTTCAGGATAGGCTTGCCACTGATTCAAATTAGTTTTGTAACTCAAAAGTTGTCTGAAGACATTTCCACAAGCATCAAATTCAGACATTGATGAGTTTTCACTCTGATTCTTCGCAACAGAGGAATTTGACTGAATATCCAAATTCTGCCTTGTAAAGGCTTGGGCAAATGAGTCCAGCTTATGCAAAGCACCACTTGAAAAAGTGGCAGAAACTTCTTCAGGAGGCTGGGAATTGGGGACAATATAAGAATAACTTCCTTTGCTGCCACTGTAAGTTGCCAAGTTATTGGTCCACACAAGATCTTGACTCGGTTGTTGTCTGGTGGATCCAGTTTCAGTTCTTGATAATGTATGATTTGTGTTCACATCTTGAGGCCAACTTGCTGGTCTTGATGATTCCAAAGTATATTGTGCAGGCTGCGAAGGTCTACCAGGAATCATTGAATCCAAAAGATAAGAATCTAGATTTTCTACACAGGAGACACTGGGATCTGCTACAGAAAAGTGAGAAGGGTTTACTCTGCTGTATGGATCAGTTATGTTACAGTTTAAACCAGAAGAAGAATGCTCTCTTTGCATTATGCCAAATTTGGCTTGTCTAACAGTGCTTGACCTCTCTGACAAACAAATATTTGGACTAGTAAGCACACTTGCTGTAGCATGGGTTTGTGTGGGATAGTGCAATGTAATTTTGCTTCCAGTAGCACCAGTTTCACAAGGTATTTTTTGGCTTACACTGCTCGTTAGGGGCCTCAGCATGTCTCGGTTAGGCAGACAAGATCTTTGAGAAAGAGACTCAACCTGTGTTGTCGGCCTCTGTGCCACTCCCACTTCACACTGAAGGGTCTGAGTTTGGCCAGTCTGGGGGTACAGCACACCCTCTGTTGAGTCCACTTCTTTCGAGCTGTTGTCAGCAAAAGGCTCCCTCTGACAATACAAGCCATGCTGAACCTCATAGTGACGTCGCAAAGACCGGGAGTCACAATAGCTCTTGTCGCATCCGTGTTCCATACAAACATAAGGTTTATTTTTTTGGTGTGTTAACAAATGCCCAGATCTAAGGAGAGAATGCAGAATAAAATGCCTCATTAAGTTCATCTCATAACATTTTGCTCCTAACATTTACAAATGATGGGCTATTGCTTTGCAAGGTCATCATCGTTCTTCATAGAACTGACCTGTATTAATAATAATTTGACAGATGATTGGGAACAATCACATGTACCTACTTCAATCTTCCTTCTCCTTGTATTCTTTGATGAAATTAGCATAAAATGCATTTAGTTTCTTACCCACCTCCCTCAATTATTCACCAAGCTCAACTATGAGAAACCTTACAGTATCTATTCTTGAAAAATTCTTATTCTTTGTAGATTTCAACTATGGGCCTCACCTACAAGTGTAAGCGATCATATTTTTTTTCTTGCATTTCAAACCGAAGTGGAAGTCAGACAATGCTGTATAGCTGAAATACCAGGAGAGTTTTGAAATTTGGAAAAAAATCAAGTTATGCTGATTTCTTTCTGTGTAAGACAATATTGCTTTTTGATGCAGTCAGATTATTATTTGAGACTGAGTGATACCAACTGTGCTTACCCTGAAAAAAGTGAGGACTGCAGACGCTGGAGATCAGATTCAAAGAATGTGGTGCTGGAAAAGCACAGCCAATCAGGCAGCATAAAGGAGCAGGAGAGTCGACGTTTCAAGCATAAGCTCTTCATTCCTGATGAACAGCTTATGCTCGAAACGTCAATTCTCCTGCTCCTCAGATGCTGCCTGACCGGTTGTGCTTTTCCAGCACACTTTTCATCTGTGCTTACCCTTTCTACACATTTTTACTCCCATTACATCATGTTATACCGTATTTCTTCTGTCTGCCTTAACTGTGAATGTGGGTGCCTTATTTGCAGTTTTTCAAAGGGCGCAATTTAACTCATACAGTAGGAATCTTTTCTCCATTATTTGTTAAAATGTGTTACAATAAATAGTTATTTTATGCTTCTGACAAAACTTCATCAGAACTGTCTTCATCCTGAATAGCAGTCAGTTAGACTAGTTGATTATCTTGGTGTTTAATTGGGATTTTATACATTTGGTTTGTGGAATGATCTGGAACTATTATCAGAGCTCTCTTCCCAGTTAAGTTGTGACATAAGCATCTCTGACCAGCAAGTATCAAACAAATCTCAGGCAAAATTCTTATAGCCACCAGGGCAAGAACTGTGATCCTTTCAATTTTACCTAAAACTAAGCACCGATTCCAAAGTTAAATGCTTTGCTAGCCTCATATGCAGGTGATAACCATATTAGCATCCAGTGGAATCAGTATATATAGAAGGCAATCAATTTGTCTGGTCTCCACTGAGAATTTGGAATCTTAGCTCATGATCAAGCAACTTGAAACTAATAATTTAAAAATAAACTTTAAGAAAATGCTTACCACTTAATTCTCTCAAACTTTAACTAATACTGAATATTTTTAAACAATCAAGTCCTGTCTGAGTAACATTTTCTTCCAGGCAATTTGATATTTTGACACACATCAATAGATTGAACTTTGAATCATGGAAGGATGCAATACAGATAGACACCATCTGGCCCATCAAGCTTGTGTCAGCTCTGAAAGAGCTTTCCAATTAGTCACACACACCTTGTTCTTTCCTCATCATTTCAAGTATTTATTCTACTAACTCTTCCAAATTACTATTGAATCTGCCACTCAAATATTAAGTAAATATTTTGGGTATGGTTAATGTCACTTTTAAATCTGGCACCTCGTAGACTTGTAAATGGGTGGTTTTTGGTATACTCCTTTCAATATTTTTTGTTGTTTTCCAGGTCAATAATCGTTCTTCAACCAAGACTTGTAAATGCAAATTAAGTGATTGTTTATCTCATGCAGTAGTTTGTGGGATGCTGCTGGACAGGCACTATTACGGTTACAGGATTGTAGCCTGTTAATTATATGAACACGAGGAATGGAATTTAATCCCACAGATCAAACTCACATCCAACTTGAAATGAATAAAACTAAATCTGGCATTTAGTTTCATTCCAGGTGGACAAAGCAAATCTATTGTGTGTGAAAAATAATAGAAATTCCTGAGTTACATAATGTTCACACACAAGTGGTCCTGTCTCTTAAAGGCCTTATTGCAGATCCTGCAGACATGCCGACGTTCATGACTATGCGTCAGGTAGTGTTTGCTCAGGGCACTGGCACTGCTGAATGACTTTCCGCATTGGCTACATTCCTAAAAAAAACAAATGAATTATCTATTTTTGCCTCATATTGATTTCAATATAAATGTAAAACAACTCTAAGAGTTAACATTTAAATTACTACTGATTTCCCTAATATATTCTATTACTGAACAAACCAGAACTTATTATTTTTGACAAAACTGGTTTGTGTTCTTGGGCTTGATGGTTTTTTTTAAGAACAGCTCAGTCGTATATACTGTAGATTAGAAACCTCTTGTTACAGGTTTTTTTTAAAAAGGACTCTAAAACAACAGACTGGAAGAACAACTGGATGCAGTGCTAACCTGGAATGCTTGCTGCGGAGAATGCCGTGTGGAGAGACGCCTTCTCTTCTGCAGCCCTCCATATTTCCCTTCACTTTTACCTCCACTTTTCTCAGGGCTATTTTTTTGAGGTACAGGACTAATACCTATAACAAAAAAGTCAATAGGAAAAACCAGCAATATTTCAGTTCTTTTTTTGTTAAACACACATTCGGATTTTAAGTCAGATGAGTTGGACTGAAGACCAGTTTCTGTGTTGCTATTTCTATATCATTAAACCATCCTTTGTTTATAAACCATTTGTTAAGAATGGGCAGAGTGAAAACTTAATTTCCAAATAGTGCAACTTATTGTTTGCCTTATTCCATCATAATTTGGGCAGTCTTTTTCAGTTTATGAAAATCTAAGTCAGTCTAAATGACCATTGCACACAAGAAACCAACATTAAACACAAGATCTCAGATTACCAGCTGCCTTTTACAATTCTACCTGAAGTGATAGCATCACAGCCTCAAATGTGATGCTGGGTGGTTCACTGGGTGGTTTTCAGTGTAGGTATCTGTCAGGCAATATCCCTAGAAAAGGACATGACAGATGTTATCACTTCATTAGAATTGAAATGCTCTTGTCTGTTACAAGCATAATTTTCTGATCAGGCTATTTGTGTGTTGTGTTACAAAGTTTATTTTATCTGCCAAAATGCCCCAAAAGGAAGCTGGGCATCTATATTTAAAAATGATCTCATTTAGAAAACCAGTTGTGAACTGATTATTCTTTAAGGTTGCAACTCCAGCATGTTGTGATATTACAAATACAGTTCAATGTCAGGGTGGTATATGCCTTTTTCTTTCCAAAAAGCAACTTTCTAATCAGCAATGTACATAAAATTTCCCTGGAGTCCTCAGCCATTAATCACCTACCAAAATATTTCCAAACATTCTACTGGTTTCAGAATGCTTTCCATTGATGGTACTATCACAATGCCCCAGCACTCATGGAGATGCAATCCAGTATTATATTTGACTAAACAGGGAAAAATTAGTCAGCACTACAACATGTGATCACTTTCTCATGAAGCAACATTGATATGTTTAGTAAGACAGTCTAATTCAACCGTCGTATCATTTTTCAACTTTCAATAGTTCATTTGTTGCTGAAACAGAATATTTTAATACATTCCTGACCAGCCTCCCAATCTCTAAACTTTTAGGATAACAAATAACCTGCTGCTTATGCCATAACTCACAGTGAAGTTCCAGAATCCACTGCTTGCTGACCTATACTGGCCCCAAGTTAAATGCCTCAATTTTAAAATTCTCATTGCCCTTCCTCGAATCCTTTTGAGGCCTTACCCTTTCCTACCTTTGTAACCTCCTTCAGCCTTTCAACCCTCTGGGTTCTCTCTGCCTTTCCAATTCTAGTCACCTGAGTATCTCTAATTTTAAATACCACAACTGAAGGACATGTCTTCAGCTGCCTATACCCTATGTTCTGAAGTTACCTTCTCAGACCCCTCTGCTTCACTCTCCTAAGACTTGCCTTAAACTCTGCCTCTTTGACCAAGACTGGTCATTTGACCTAAATAATGGTGTATGGCATCAAATTCTGTTTTTTGTTATACTCCCATGAAGCACTTTGGGGAATGTTACTGTACATATGCCATGAAACTATAAACTGTTGTGTAGACATCAGGAGGGGACAGAATGTGGTTCAGATATAATGCTCACCAGAACAAAAGCTGCTGACAACAACTATTTAGGATTGGACAGGTGAGGTATCACAAGTTAACTTCCGCTACTGGAATTGAATCTTAGCCATTAGAAAAGACACAGAGGTAAACAAAAGAGTATATATAGCAAAAACATTGGCATTGTAAATATAAAAACAAAATCCATATGCATAGTTTTGATTATATTGTTACAAAACTGATTTCCATGAAGCATCTAGTAGCTATAATATAACTACATCACAACATCCACGCTAGCTGCTTTTATAACAAAAACACATAAATCAGAACCACCATTCAGGTAACAGAACAAATTAATAAATATCAGGGTAGCGGGATCCTGGCAGGAGGTTGACCCACCTATACTGAAGGTCTACTTGCATATTTGGGAGTAACAGTCCCTCTTATCTATCATACTAATTTTTATTTCCACTCTACAATTCTGACAGCCACAATTATGAGTGTCTGGCTGAGCAAGACTAAATAAGGAGAGAAAAATAATACAGTACAGTAGATACCACACAAAGTTGCTTTTTCTAAGTCGTAGATACTACTGTGTGTTTATCATGGACTAGGTTAGTTTGAATGCCTTCCCAGTGGGAAAAGTAATAAAACTGGCGAATGAGACATACAGATCCAATTCATCTTGTGTACTTTAAAATGGAGGACCGCAACGTACATTTCCAAGTATTCCTGAGCTTCTTTTTCACTTTTCTTTTCAGAGTCAGAGAACAAACTCGCCTAGCTATAAATCCATACCTAACAGATAACCATTCAGCAAATATAACATTAAACTTTACAGAATATGATTTCCCGTCATAATCTTTGCAGAAAACTCTGGAAAATCAGGATCAATGGCTGTTTCTACCATTTCTCAGTAGCTTCTGCCAAACGTGTGAGAGGGAGATTGCTCAGAAAACACACAGAGATTAGAGAAGCCTTTTTATTTCCTAACAATCTTTTCTGCTCTTCTGAAAGAATTGACTTATGGTGAAATACAGTTGCAGCTCTCTGGTATTATTGTGTGTGTATGAGACTAGGCAATGGAAGTGATCAAGCTATTTGAGTGAGGAGAGAATCACATGCACATTTTGATCCTTCCTGCATGCACGATTCACATTTTACTTTCCAATCAATAGGATTTATTAAACTGAAGTTGAGAACACTGGAAGAATTTCACCTTCATAGCCAGGGAGGTTGAGGCCAAATGTAGCTTCTGCTGTTGCTCTACCTAACTTAACACTAATGATTATGGATCCGAACAGCCTAACATGTTATGAGGCAGTCTTATCAAAGAGGCCATCAGGGATGTTAATACAAATTTTAATAAAATCTTATTGGAATTGTAAAAGTGGGATGTTACTAAGTAATTTTGGCTGGGGATTTATTTTAAACCAGCAGGAAAACAAATTTATCCCAGCAGCAAATAGTTATAAGAGCACTGCTGCGCTTTAAAAAAAATGCATGCACATTCAAGTACCTAGCAACACGGGTGGAGAATCTGTGTCCGTGGAGTCACTGGGAATCTTTGGGGAGTCACATCCCTTATCTACAGTATAGAGGGATAGATCTACATTGTCAGCAAATGGATCGCCAGGAATTTCTGCAGTCTCCAGGTTATAATCAAGTTCTATACTTGTCATTCCTGCATAAATAATATCATCAGGGTCTGGGATGAATTCTTGTCTCTGGATATTACTTGCAATGGGCAACTCACTGTCTGATAGCAAAGGCAGATGCATTTCGGTTTGGAGAGAGCTTTCATCGGTGAAACTGTAGCAATCCATAGCTCCTGATTTGGCAATGTCCTTCTGTAGAATTAAACAGCAGGCAACTACTTTTCACAGCATGAATCTGGCAAAAACATCCTCTTCTTTACTGTGTATTGATGCAGCTTTAATAAAATAGAAATATAAAAAAGTTTAGAGACAAATTTAATTTACAGGAAGTTGATAGGCCAGTTAGGTGTTATTATACAGAATTAATTTTCTAGTTTTTCCACAATACCGTTCTATTTAAGTTTTTCCAGGCCATGCATTTTTCTCCAGCAGAAATTACTGCAAAAGATCAGCAGGGAGTTGTTTAATTTTGAAAGGAGGGAAAGGAGGAGAGAGTTGGATGAAACGCCCTCCATTTTCTTTGCTCCTGCCCAAGCAGAGAAACACATCTCCCTTCGGCAACCTCCTTTAACAGGTGAAATTAGCAAAAACTGGGTGAAGAATTGCAGCTACAACTTCATACCCTGGAATACTGCTGATAAAACCCTAAACTCAAAGTTAAGCAGTCACTAACATACTGCTATTATGTACTATGAATTGAAATAATCATGGCTATGGCTAATCATTTATTGTTTTTATTACTGATTAAAATGCACAAATACGTTATATTTTGACCCAAAAAAAGGAGTTTGTAACCCATTATATTTCACTTATAGACTTGTGGGTTTTTTTAGAAAGCAAACTCCAATACTGAGATGAAAATGTGTTGCTGGAAAAGCGCAGCAGGTCAGGCAGCATCCAAGGAGCAGGAGAATCGATGTTTCGGGCATGAGCCCACCTTCCTGAAGAAGATTCTCCTGCTCCTTGGATGCTGCCTGACCTGCTGCGCTTTTCCAGCAACACATTTTCAGCTCTGATCTCCAGCATCTGCAGTCCTCACTTTCTCCTAAAGTGAGCTGACCCAACAATGAATTCCTACTATTGGTTCTGTCTCAAAGGTGCTCAACGAAGGTCAGGGAATGACAGAGAGAGGAGGATTTTAGAAGAATCAATGAAATTTCATCTTTTGTAGAGAGATATGTTCGAAGTTACATCACATGTATAGACACTGAAATGGTGAGAGTGGGGCTTGAAAGCCTAGTCAACACGATGAATTTTAAAAGAGTTCTCATAAATGGAAAACATTATGCAAAAGTTTACAAAAGGAGCTCAGAGAGGGAACCAAGATGACTTAGAGACTCTGTTAGCAGAAGGAGCAAAAAAAAAGCAGAGGAAGGTGAAGTCAAGAGAGACAATAGAAATTCTTTGTAGTAAAAAGAATGCCCTCTTTCATCTATCCTAGTTAAGAGCAGTACATTTGAGAAAATAAAAACCAAGTAAATCTCAGCGTAGGGAAGTTTTGTGTCTGAGAAATGAATATTTCCCTACGAGAGCAAACAGCATTAATAAAGAGAGCAATTACCTGGTCATTATCTCATTGTTCGGTTGTCATTTGCTGCAAGTTGGCTGCCAATTTCTCTAGACTACAGCAGCGACAAGTAGTCAGAATGAAAGCATTTATATAAATAATTAGTTATATTTTTTAAATATAACTAGTTTTCACAGTTAATGTTTACAAAGAAAGCAGAAGAAATAAACAAGCTTTAAAACAATACACTATCCTGCCTTGCTTACTTAAGAATGTTCTGCTATGGTTCCTTTAATTTTACAGGCTTTGATTTAGCTTTTTTTGAATGCTAAGTGATAATGAACTTACACTAGAGGGTGCTCTTGCCTTCAATCTATAGCAATATGTTTTAATTAACAGATATATTCTTGAAAAATCGCTATTTAAATCAAAGCAAGGTTGCCCACTTAATTTAGTACCATATGCAAAAAAAATGCGCATTCCCAAATCAAGATTTTTCAGCCCCAAAACAGCCTAAATATGAAATGTGTATCACTTACTAGTAATAAACAAACATGTTCATACAATGGAGATTGTGGCAAAAAATATGTAATAGTACATGATCGGCTGTGCTCTGTTTGAATGGCAGAGCAGACTCGATGGGCTGGTTGCCTAATGCTATTTCTACTCCCTATGTTACACAACATAATTCACAAGAACAATTAATAGGCTTAATTAGCAAGGTGGACTTTCTTCTGTCTAACTTCTGAAATGTTTAAAGGATGCTTGAATGAAATGTTAAACATTGTAATCTAATCTAATCTAATCGTGCTCTTCATGGTAAAGACCCCTGCAGCAAGTAATAACACTTTTATTCTCCCTGCTGAATTTTAGAATAATTCTTCTTTGGAAAGAAGTTTATCTTTGAAAATTTTTAGTTCTCGAAAGCCTCCAGACAGGTATTACAGTGTTAGTTGCTTTGTGATTCTTCTTCCTGTTCTTCATTGTCTCTGATCAACCCAATTCTTGCTGAAACAGCATCAGTTTCTCACTGGTCAGGAGGTTCTGGCACATTTTTCAACATTATCTTGGTCCACTTTAGAAAATCCTACCAGAAGTACTCCCTGGAGTGATGGAGTGTAAATCTGCATGTATATCCAGCAGATACTATGCTGGACCTGGCTCTCCATAGCAGTCACCAACCTGTCCATGCAGGGAGCCAGACACTCACACGTGTGATGCAGCACCATTCCAATGGCATGGTAACAGGCCTACAACCTTTGTGTCAGGTTACCCACTGCCCTTGACAAACCTGCCTTCTACTCATGCATCTGCACGTAATTCTCAGTAAAGTCACAAATAGCTGGCACTACATGGTACTCTCCTGCAGGGGCTGTGCAGCAGCATTTCTTCTTCAGCCATGTGGACACCTGACATTGATATGCTCATTAGCATGTGCTCCTGACTGCAATCTAGCTAATGTTCCCACTGAAGTGTCAGTACCTGAGCTATTTTGTTTTTTGGGAGGGCAGGGGGTAGTGGTAATTGGGGGCATCCTTGCCAGTACATTTCCTGAGACATCTTTACTTTCTTCCTCAGTGGTGGAAGAGGTGATGTCCTGCACAGCTGGCATCTTAACAGCAGAGACCGGGATGATGCAGTTCATGCCTGAAGAATAAAAACAGAAAAAAGCATCGGAAACAGATTGTGGCGTGATAAGAAGGTATTCACAATGGCAGCAATGGAAGATGAGCACTGTAATGGTCAAAGATCTCAGTCATCGCTGAAATGGACCAGGCTCCAATTATCACTGGGGATGGGCAATCGTATGCCAACATCCCATCACATGTTTTGGTTCTTTCTGCCCTATTATGGCCCTTTTCCTCCAGGAACGAGAAAGGGAAGGATTGCAAGAGATAAAAGTGAGTGGCAAACTATTAATGCCGACTTAAGTCCAGAAAGGTGGGGAGGTGTCTTCACAGTGAGTGAATAGTTAACACTATGGCCATGCAGGTTTAGGAGGATTGGGTGGCTGAGAGCAAGCAAGATGATGCATGCAATAGTACAGGTCATTCTGCTATAACGTGACAGTAGTGTTCCTGTATAATCTCGCACTATAGAAAATCATGCTATGGGAAACCAATATAGATATCCAGCTGCAGAAGATCGCACTATAGATAACATACAATACCCGTTCAACAGAAAGTTCGCGTTAAGCAAACATCACAATTCATCAATTGCATTATAGCCAATCCACACTGATGAAATGCATGTTATAGAAGAACTTCTTGTATGAACAGTAAGTCATGAATTTTGGTGGGAGGCAAGTGCAGTAGCAGAGAGAAGATGGGGTCACTCACCCTGGCTGAACAAGTAAGCTTCTTATTGCTGGAAATTTCTTTGATGGTAGAGACTGCACTGACCCAGGTAGCTTGCTGATGAGAACCATGGCGGGAATTTATAGTCACGGCCACTGCTCACAGCATTTCTCTTATAGCTGCTGGACTGAGCAATTTTGTTAATTGTGAATCTTCCAGTCCTTGAACCACAAAATTCAGGATCTGCAATCTAAGAAGAGCAACATGGGCAGATATGTTTTCCCATGGCATACTCTTAAGGCACTTCTCCTCCCTCCAGCACAGACATATTTGTGCAGATATTTCAGGAGTGTCAAATTCCTGTGCTTGATCGTTTCAGATGGCATTCACAACTTGTGCTTTGTCTGTAGCAACAAATTAGTGACTTTATCAAGTTCCTCTGAAGTGGGTTCAATATCCAATTCTTCAATGTTAGGCAGGCTCTCAATAGCATCTCGATCTGCTTCACTAACCACATTCACAATTCAAGATAGTGTTCCGCCCATCTCTCTGTCTGTTTATTGTAGTCAGGGATGATCCTTCCTTTGTTTACAGTGCAACATTTTTGCGGATGGATTTGTCATCCTTTTGATCGCATCAGTCATGCCATTAGTATTCCTTGTGTCATATGGTATCTGGAAATTCTAGTACAATAATAGTCAGTAATCATAGGCACAGCACCTAACTATCTGTTAGATTTTGCTTTGAACTGCTTTTAGTACATTAATAACTCATCTCTCCTGGATCTCTTTTATAATAAAAAGTGAGAGCAGACATTTAAGGGCATTATTCCAATTTGGTGATACAAAGAAAGTAGAGCCAATACTGGAAAATTGGAAAAAACTAAAATGCTGAAAATACTCATCGGGTCAGACAGCATCTGTGGAGAAAAGAACAAACTTTTCATGTTATGATGCTCTCTCATCAGTGCTGAATATTACATAACTGCACAGAAGCCGGTATCCCATCACCAAGTCACCCTTTATTTACTAATGCACAGCACACTGGCTGTGGCCAACCAGCTCAGAGTCAGTTTTCCGAATGGAAGCAATTCTAAAGGTTTGTGAAGGCTTGTAGCTCAGGTTGAGATTTAGGGTGTAGGTTTGCTCACTGAACTGTAGGTTTGATATCCAAACATTTCATTACCTGGCTAGGTTACATCATCACTGGCGACCTCCAAGTGAAGCGAAGCTGTTGTCTCCTGCTTTCTACTTATATCTTTTTCTTGGATGGGGTTCCTGGGGTTTGTCGTGATGTAATTTCCTGTTCGTTTTCTGAGGGGTTGATAGATGGCATCTAGATCGATGTGTTTGTTTATGGCATTATGGTTGGAGTGCCAAGCCTCTAGGAATTCTCTGGCATGCCTTTGCTTAGCCTGTCCCAGGATAGATGTGTTGTCCCAGTCGAAATGGTGGCTTTTTTCATCCGTGTGTAGGGCTACGAGGGAGAGAGGGTCGTGTCTTTTTGTGGCTAGCTGGTGTTCGTGTATCCTGGTGGCTAACTTTCTTCCTGTTTGTCCTATGTAGTGTTTGTGGCAGTCCTTGCATGGAATTTTGTAGATGACGTTGGTTTTGTCCATGGGATGTACTGGGTCTTTTAAGTTTGTTAGTTTTTGTTTGAGAGTGTTGGTGGGTTTGTGTGCGACTAGAATGCCGAGGGGTCTGAGTAGTCTGGCTGTCATTTCTGAAACTTTTTTGATGTATGGTAAGGCGGTTAGAGTTTCTGGCTGTATTTGGTCTGCTTGTCATGGTTTGTTCTTGAGGAATCTGCGCACTGTATTTTTTTGAGTATCCGAGTTGTTGTCGGTTCCATCACTACGGAATGTTGTCTCCATTACAGTGATGAAAGCCTTAAACCTATGAGCAAATTCTAGCTTTGCTTCTCCTATCTTAACAGTATGGTATTAATAAATGATGTCTCAAAATATGTTCCCTTTTACATGTAAATGTTGGAGTGAATCTGTTCAGTCAAATTGCAGAATTGTCAGTTCTTATTAGATTGGCAATATGGCTGAAGTTAATAGGAGAATGGTCTTTCAGCATTGAATGAAACAGCTGCAAAGATTGTATTCGAAGTCTGATACCGAGAGTAATCTTTATCATACAGCTGTGGTATCTTTGTTAAGAATGCCGTTCAAAGTAACATTTGGTGAAGATCTGGTTCAGTTGGTACCAATGTCCTGATCTTGGATGGCTTCAGGGCACCTGTAGCATGAATTGTTCTAAAAGGCCTTATTGGCTACACAAACCTCATGGCAGTACTAATGATCAAATAGTATCAGACAAAATTTATTGATCTTTCTTAAGCCATACAAATTTCAAGGCAGGAGGACTATGCCTCATGGTCAACATTCACTCATGTTTCAAATCAAGTAAACACAATAAACTTTTTTATTTTGCAGCACCTATGAGATCAGGACTGTGCCAATTGATCAAATATTCTGGATAATCAAGAGGTACGCATAACTGCTGACCAAGCAAAATTTCAAGATATCAACATCTCAAAAAAAAATGTAAAAACATCAACACATCCCCTAAGATCAATATAAAACACAATGCAATTGTGGGGTTATTTACATCACAGCTATACTTTATTTACAGCATAAATACTTTGATATCACAGTAGATTGCAGCATTTGAGGTTTATCGTTTTTGCAGTTTATCAAGTGTGCCGGTTGAAACAGTTTGCTGTTAATATGTTCGGACTTAGCAATTCTGTTCATAGCAGGTTGTAGAACTTAACCGCAAAGCCTACACACTACTCATGCATTTTCTCTGAACTCCTTCCCAGCCAGATGAATAGGATCCACTTTCAGTGAACTTATTTTCTTGTATGAAAGCAGTCAACATTCAGCCTACAGGTGTTATTGATCACTGGATGTTACCCATTACTTTTATGAACATTGAATGTTCCAGATTGCCAATCGCAGAGTAAGCATCTTCTTTCTTTCTCTTCATCTTGCCTACCTGGTGCAAAGGATTTACTCTGATGATTGAGGATAAACTTAACATTTTAAATCACCCTACCAAGAGGTGGATGGACTATGGCAGGTCAGCATTTACTATTTGGGGCGGTCTGACTTGATGTGACATTGTGTGTCTAGCTACAGCTTATGGACTTCATGTGGAGATCAAAGATGGACCTGGTCCGAAGGGACACCATATACAAAGATCTGGACAAAGAGATAGAAATCACATCCAAAGCTACCCTCACCCTGATGGCCACCTTTGTGTATGGCTACAGCAAGCTGTGCATAGATTGCCAGTACGTAAACACCAAGTGTCACTACCTACTGAGGTTCTACCTGTCCCTGGTGTTGCGAAGGATGAGCCTGGCCTCACTGCCGGGGAACATTCCAAGTAGTTGGACCATTTCGTATCACCTGTCCCTCCTGGAGAAATTTGTGAAGAAAAACACCTTTGACCACAAATCCATCAGGAAGCGGTCAACACAGTATCCTTGGAAACCCTTCGAGAAAAGGAGAGGGCTGATCCTGTTGAGCAGTTCCCTGGGCAGACTGTCAAAGTCATTTGGCAGAATGCCTCATCGCCAGAACTTTCAAACAAGCACCATGACATGGCTTGGCTGGTGGTGAGAAAGGCTCTGCCTCAGATTCTTTATGCATGCCTGGACTCTCTGTGCCACTGCGCACTGCCCTCGAAGTGGCTGTGGAGGGGACAAGACTGTCACACACCTTCTTCTGGAATGCACCTATGCAAAGGAAGTCTGGAGAGGAACACAGTGGTATTTGTCGAGGTTCGTCCCGCGCAGCTCGGTGACAGGGGACTCCGTGCTCTATGGTCTGTTCCCCAGGATGCACACGGAGACAAACATCAATTGTGCCTGGAGGATCATCAACTCTGTAAAAGACGCTCTTTGGTCTGTCCAAAACTTGCTGGTCTTCCAGCTGAAGGAGCTGACCCTGACTCAGTGTTGCAGACTGGCACATTCCAAGGTCCAGGAATACGTGCAGAGGGATGCACTGAATCTTGCAGCTACCAAGTCGCAGTGGGGAAAGACCACTGTGTAAGGCACTTCTGCCAAAGAATAACGGAGACCCATTCAGTAACGAGGCTCCGCTGACACCTCAGCTAAATGCCAAGAGGCTAAATGGTTAACATATGGAATTGTAAATACCAAGGACTCAAGTCTGTTCTCTGAATGTATAAACATGTAAAGTATGCATCTGAATGGCATCATCAACTGTACCAACGACTCGAGATTAGATTCCCTTGATTTCTATGAATAAAGTATATTTTTGAAATTAAAAAAAGACTGCAGTCATCACCACCTTCTCATGGGCAATGAGAGATGGGTATAAATGCTGGCTAGCCAGCATTACCCACATTCCAAAAGTGAATTAAAAAAAGGCCAGTGAGTGGTCAAACAAATACTTGGTACCTCCGAGTCAGCAGATGGCATCTATTCTCTATCAGTTAAGTGGAGTTTAATCACCCATGACTGCCAGCACTTGAAAAGCTGGAGTGTCTACTCCAGGTTGCATGTCTGAGCAAAATTTATGGGGACTTTTCAGCCTCCACAAATGTTATGGTCCTCTTCTTAACCTTTCTGGTTGGATCTAAAAGGAACATTCGACTTTGTTAGGTATCAGCTTGGTTGTAGGAGTTGCTGTAGAGTTAATATATTTAGATACTACAGTCTTTGAACTCCACTCACAATTTTCTGTCTGAGTTTCTTTCCTCATCCTTCAACTTTACGATGCATCATAAGGCGGTGGACACATACTTCGGTGAAGTCCAAATGCCTTGTGGATTTATCACCCTAATCCTAACCTAATTAAGAAGAAACAGACTATTTTTCTTGTAGAAATCTCTATTTCTTAAGTAAACTTTATCGAAAAATTCTCCAATGGTTAAAATTTATTAATTTTGAAACAGCACTGAATCCATCATTTTACTATTCTTAAAGTTATTCAGTTAATCATTTGACATCAGGTGATGATATATGAAGATATTCCAAGAAATCAACAAATTGACAGCTTTGGAAAGTGTAAGTGTGATACACATACTCTTGTGTAGGTTTCTGATAACTATTAAAGGTATTTAACAGGACAAGAGTAGCTTTTCCCTGAATTTACTACATGTTTATTGAGCAGAGGAACATGGCATAACAGGTTTAATTTATAATTTACTCCTATAATATTTTGTCTTATTTTCACTAGCATACATAGCTCAGGTAAAAGTTAACAGGGTGCAGATCATTTAGTAGTATATTTTACCAATCCTGATCTACAAGTGCTAATAATAACCCAGTATTCTCAAAAGAAAATCAGTGACTAAACAGTTGTGGCTTCAGCTACACCTTTTATTAAAGTTCTAATTTCAGTAATCAACTATATCAGCTTTCCAGATAAATGTATTCCATTCATAAATGTTTGAAATAAATTATTAATAAAAGGGACTGAAGCACCTGCACTAATTAACAAAGGATACAATCTGCTTTTCCGTTTACCAATCTTACAAAATATTACTAATGTCTATTACTAATTTTTACATTTAGAATCATCATCAGCAGTCCCTCACAGCCGAGGATTATTCTCTCCAAGGATAAGAACAGGCTGATACAGCTACTGCAGATTCTGATACCCTCGGGGCAGGTGGTAGTCACATGAAAGGGTGGGTAAGGCATTGGTTTGGTAGCACACTCCTTTCACTGTTTTCACTTGGCTTCCATTATTTCCCGATGGGAAGTCTCAAAGTGCTTGGCACCTTCCAGAGTGCTCCTCCTCCACTCGGGACAACCTTAGGTCAGTGATTCCCAGGTGTCTAGGAATGCCACACTTCACCAGTGACACCTTGAGGGTATCAGTGAAGTGCTTCCTCTGTCTACCTGGGGATCACCTGCTGTTTCAAAGCTGGGAGTATAGCACTTGCTTGGGGAGTCTTACGTCAGTCATGCAGATGACGTGTCCAACCCATTTGCAGTCAATCAAGGGTGGTCAGTGCCTCAATGCTGGGAATGTTTTTTGACCTGGTCAAGGACACTGGTGTTGTTGCGTCTTTCTTCCCAGGATGACTTTCCCAACAGCAGGGAGATTACCCTGTAGTTACCACAGTTGGACGTTTTTAGAATCACGGAATGGTCTGTTCACTGGTCATAATCCCTATTACAATTGTTCCTCCAATCTTCTAGCTCTCACCCTGTACACTTGAGCTACCGTTGATGCCATGAACCTGGTTCTGGGTGCACTCGCCAAAGAAACCATCACTCTCACTGGTATACAGAAATGAAACTGGTTACAGAATGAGATGCACATGAAAGGTTTCCTGTATTATCTCTTGTTCTTATTTGGCAGACATATAATGCTTCTTTGCGTGTATACCAGTCAGCTGAAGGGTGGCCACCTCTCTAAAAAAAAAAAGTACTACTCAAAATTCGTTCTCATGGATTCACTATTGTGACTCTAGCTGCTGACACTTCCTGCAGCATCCTGGAGTTCATAAATGGAACAGGTATGCATTCTACAAAAACTGTGCTGCCCTGCCATCCCTTTGTTTTGCAACCAATAACTACACTTTTTCATTCAGCTTCTCCCAGTTTACTCTGCTTTGCCAAGGTACTGGTTGTTACCCATTTCCAGTTTCTGTCAGTCACCCACTCTTCTGTCATCTTCAGTTGAGCTGTTTAGGTCTCTAGCCTCTCCATGCTCCCATTAGTTCTGAACTCTTCTTTTCTCCTTCTTCCTGACAGTATCATGTCTAACACTCATCTCACTATGTCCTCTCCCTCCACACATCAGAATTTATTTTTGGCTACTTCCTTTAATATTCCACAATTTCTACTGACTACCTGATATACTGGTTCGATATCTTGTTCTTTCTTGACACCTGCACATCAGTCTGAGCTTCCACATCTCATAAGTATCCAGTCAGTCCCCTCTTCATGTTGGCCAAGTTTCTGCACAATGTAACAAGGTCAGTCTCATAAGTATCTTCCAGATTCTACCTTTCAATTTTGATGGTGATTTTCTGACATGCAAGCACAACACACACACACTTCAGTGCACTCTTACAAATATTCCAATCACAGGTAAACTATTAATTAATTCCCGTACTTCAATCTTCAGCAACACCTACCCCAGGTATTTGGACGGACTCACTTTCCCGGTAATCTTCTTCCCTAGTTTCAAACTGATAGTCCAGATTTACTGATCAATTGATCTTCATATTTCTGTCCTGCAGTAATTTTCTCCAGATACTATGTTATATGATGGAGATGAAAACGTGGCAATGTCAACTGCAATCACTGATTAAGATACTTCCTTTCTCATTTACTTGGTGAGGGCATCCATGACGATCAAGGGGCTCAATGTCAATCCTTGGTAAAATTCAACTTTGACTTTCAAATGTTGGTTGCTATGCTAACTTTTATGTGTCAACTAAACTTTTAGAAATGGAACTCTAGAACTATACCACTTTCAATCCATTTTTTTTTATGAGTGCTATTTGCTTTAAAAGCTTAGATCCTTACCTTAGTCCTTAACTCTCTACCAAATTTTAGTTCCCTCACATTTTGCAGTTCCTTCCTCTCTGCACTGACTTGGACATCACTTCCAAATTCTTCCTACATTCCATCTGGCCACAACCTGCTCTGTTGCTGTATCTTTACTACTTCACCCTTGATCAGCTCCCACTCCTCCTGATTTAATAATAATAATTCTTTAGTGAGAAATGCAATTAGCCACATATTCAAAAATGTCAATTACAAATGTTTTAACCCTTGGTTGGACTATTTATTAATTCAACCATTGTATCTTCTGTTTTGGGGATACTGAGTTTGAGCCTCACTTCAGATATTCTTGGTGATTGAAGCCAAGACCTCAGATTCAAGCTTAAAATTCACATCAGTAGCATGTGCGATTCCTTCAATCATACCAGCTATGAGAGCCTGTAAAGTCTCTTGTGGCACAGAACCAACTATTAAGATGGTTACAGGAATAGGAAGAAAGAGGGAGAGAGACAGAAAATATTCTTCTGCTTCACACTATCCATGGGAAAAATAAGAACGTATGAAACTAGCCATCACTTTGCTGGATATATCTTAATCTGCAATTGTAGTGTGTTGAGACCCACCTGCAAAGATAGTGCATTTAAATGAATGAAAATGAGCTGCCCTTGCAGTACAACATAATGTCAGCTGTACTTGTTACCTGGACTTGCAATGTATAGGGTGCTATTATTGGTATAACAGGACTCCACACTTGGCTCCGATTTGACTTATTTCTGACATATTTCCAGCATGGATAGATATTCAGAAAAAGCAGGCATTTTGGTTTGATCACTCAAAGGAAATACTTACACTAATGCACATTTCTTGTTCCTAAGCTTATCTTTCAGATGCACTTATATATGTAGAATACGAAAATGAAATAAAACCTTTCTCGATTTTAAAAAGTTTGTAATATAGCTTCCTTAAATAGCAATGATCATTAACTGTTTTCAAGATACGTCAGTTCTGTTATAACGCATGTTTGTTCAATGCGATTGAAGAATTTAGACTGCTATTTGTAGCACACGAACTTTCCTTACCTGTGTCGGCTATAACACAGCTCCACCCCCATTATTTTCTTATAACTCAAGATTGCATGAGAATGGAACTATCGAGCTATATTAGAATCGACTGTAGACAATCTTATGGATATAACTTTTTTCTCCAGTCCAAATTCTTCCTTTAGTCTTCATGAATCAGCTGCTACTGAGAAGACACATACCTAAACCACACTTAGCTGGTTCAAAGCTGCATTTCTAGAAGTTATCAAGAAATGCATAAGCAATTTTTCAAAAACTCCAAGAACACAAAATATCACTTGAGGAAAAAAGGTGTAAATATTCAAGCTACTGGTCATGGATCCTGGATAAAAAAATTAGTGGTTTCCTCCTGTCAACATAGATTGAATTGTTTATGCTATTAAGTGCTGGAGAAAGCGCAAGAATTATTAATCTGTGGTCCACAGAAATATCACTTATGGTTAGATGTGCAGTAGTTAAAATTAAAATAATTATTATACTATAAACACGGTGTAGATTATGGCACCTTAAAAAGTAGTGCTGTAACTAGAGCATAAATTAATGGCTATAATTATCAACTTCCAACAAGTGAAATGGTTAACAGTAATACAAAAACTCCATAAATTCTCAACTAAACATAGCAGAATCATTAGCAAAACTAATGTTCAATAATATTCTCACTACTTAGAAAATGTGTGCATTCTAGAAGGCAGACATAATTCAATAAATTGTTTGACATCATCTTCTTCACGTATGATTTTCACTTAGTTTTGTATAAGCATTAACAATTCTACTGCATTAACATCAGTCAGACACAATCTACTTGTGCTTCATTCCAGGAAAATGTATACATGATCTAAACATCATTAGTTTTGCCATTTGAAGCTTGTCACTTGGCAGAACATTCCAAAGTGAATTTCAAACCCAGACTGTTCCAACAGTAGTGAACTATGCCATGCACTGGTTTAAAAAAAAACTCATTGGGTATGCGTGTCACTGAACAACATAGCATTTATCACCCATCCCTAGTTACCGTTGAGATGGTGAGCTGCCTTCTTGAACTGTTACGGTCCATGTGCTGTAGCTAGACCACATCCTCCAGTCAGTCAGCTCCAACTCATCCGAAGAAGGGCTTATGCCCGAAACGTCGATTCTCCTGTTCCCTGGATGCTGCCTGACCTGCTGCGCTTTTCCAGCAACACATTTCCAGCTCTGATCTCCAGCATCTGCAGACCTCACTTTCTCCTCCAACTCATCAATGTTGACCTGCTGTGGTTCACCACCTGCTTGATTGGGTATTCTAGGATTCTTATTCAACAACACTGAAGGAACAGCAATTTATTTCCAATTCAGGGTGGTGAGTGGCTTGGAAGGTAACTTGCATGTGGTGTTCTGCTGCCCTTGTCCTTCTACAGAGAAATGTTTGTTGGTTTAAAAGGTGGCAAAGGAGTCTTGGTAATTTTTTGGTGTTCTAGATGGTACACATTGTTGCTGCTGCTGAGTATCAGTGGAAAAGGGAATGGATGTTTGTGGATGTGATGGCATACAAGGGGGCTGCTTTATCCGATGGTGTTGCTGGAACATCATTCTTCCAGGCAAATGGTAAGTTTTCATCGCACTCCCAACTTGTGCATTGTACAGGAAGGAGAGGTTTTGGTGAGTCAGGAGATGAGTTACTCACTGCACAATTCCAAGCCTCTGATCTGCTTTTGTAACCACAGTATTTACATAGTTAGTCCAGTTCAGTTTCTGGTAACCATCAGGATGTTGATAATGGGGGATTGTGTGATGGTGCTGCCACTGAATTTCAAAGGTCAATGGTTATATACTCTTTTCTTGGAGATGGTCATTATCTGGCATATGTGGAGCAAATGTTACTTGGCATTTTTCACATCAAACCTGGACATTGTCCAAGTCTTTCTGCATTTGGACCATGGACTGTTCAGTACAACCTGTTTTGCTCTAAAGCAGTAGTTGCATTCTCGTGTGACCTCATGTTATAGAAAATTGTGCAACAGTAATAACAGGGGCTATGGGAAAAACAGAGTTGGGGCGAACCACCAAATATATCAGTAAAAATCAAAACAAAAGCAGTAGTAGTTAGCCAACACAAACAACAGCACAGTCTAAGTACATGTTAATATCATACTTTAATTAAATAATATAATAAATTTAACACTTTAGGGTGTTTCTGATTTTGTTGAGTTATAGTACTGTAATAAGGCAGGGGCTGAGGGTCATCAGCATTACTTTCAGGTGCAGTTTTGGCAGGGTTACAACAAAATAAAATATTTAATCCAGAAGCGGATGGCTATAGTTCATTGTCTTCCAATTGATGCTTGGAGCTTGGCTTTAAAAAGGCATCTAGTTTTTGCTGCTTTGCCATCTTTCTCCTTTCATGAAGAAGCTGTTCATAGGGTGACAGATAAGACTTTAAGCCACAAACTGCTATCCTGCTGCATTCTGCATTGTAATCATTATCTTATAAGAGCTGCAACTGCTTCTCAACTTCCCTCCGGAAAAAAACAAAAGTGGAAAGTTCTCTTGGTGCTGCACCCTGGATTTCATTGTCTTCATCTCGACTTTCAACTTCCCCCACTGCAACAAGCTGTTGTAGATGAGTCTCCACTTCTTCAAATCCAACTTGCTTAGCAAAAACAACACAATGTTCTTTGATTGCTGGAAGCTCGTCTGACGGTTCAACACCTTTAAAAGCATGAAGAAAATTTGCGAGAAGTTTCCACCAAAATGCATGCAAGCAGTCCTCACTGACATCATCACAGGCTTCCACAATGATGTCAATAGCATTCTTAATGTTAAAGCTCTTCCAAATTTGAAGAATACTGTCTTCATTATCCCCTTCAATAGCTGCAATCAGCTTCCTTAATGTGCACCTTAAATAATAAGCTTTAAAAACTGCTATTGCATCCTACTCCATGGGTTGAATGAGAGAGATTGTGTTTGGAGGTAGAAATAGCACTTTGACGTTTTTAGAAAGTGAACTTAAGGTAACCGGGGATGGAATCGCATAATAGCCTGTTTTTTTAAAAATTGTTTCCCAATTCACCAATCACATTACAACCAAATCACATTGATGAAACGCCGCTATAGGAAAACAACCTGTATCAGAACACAGAACATAACAGCACAGTACAGGCCTTTCGGTCCTTCAATGTTGTGCCGCCCTATGAAAGCAATCTGAAACCCATCTAACCGACACTATTCCAATCTTGTCCTTATGCCTATCCACTGACCATTTAAATACCCCGACATTTGGCAATTCTATTACTGTTGCAGGCAGTGCGTTCCACATCCCTACTACCCTCTCAGTAAAGAAACTACTTCTGACATCTGTCCTATATCTATCACCCCTCAATTTGAAGCTATGCCCCCTCGTGCTAGCCATCACCATCCAAGGAAAAAGGCTCTCAGTGTTCACCCGAAGTAACCCTCTGATTATCCTATATATCTCAATTAACTCACCTCTCCACCTTCTTCTGTCCAATGAAAACAGCTTCAATTCCCTCAACCTTTCCTCGTAAGACCTTCCTTCCATACCAGGCAACATCCTAGTTAATCTCCTCTGAACCCTTTCTAAAGCTTTCACATCCATCCTATAATGCGATGGCCAGAACTGCACGCAATACTCTAGGTGCACCACACCAGAGTTTTGTACAGCTGCAGCATGACCTCATGGTTCCGAAACTTGATCCCTCCACCAATAAAAACTAACACACCATATGCCTTCTTAACAACCTGGGAGGGATTTATGTTCATTAACACTGAGATCTCTTTGCTCACCCACACGACCAAGAATCTTACCATTCGCCCAGTACTCTGTATTGCTGTTACTCCTCCTAAAGTGAATCACCTCACACTTTTCCTCATTAAATTCCATCTGCCACCTCGCAGCCCAGCTCTGCAGCTTATCTATGTCCCTCTGTAACCTGCAACATCCTTCTGCACTATCCACAACTCTACTGACCTTGGTGTTGCCCACAAATTTACTAACCCATCCTCCTACACTCTCATCCAGGTTGTTTATAAAAATAACAAACAGCGGTGGACCCAAAACAGACCCTTGCAGTACACCACTAGTAACTGAACTTCAGGATGAACATTTCCCATCAACCACCACCCTTTGTCTTCTTTCAGCTAGCCAATTTCTGATCCAAACCGCTCTCAATCCCATGCCTCTGTATTTTGTGCAATAGCCTACCTTGGAGAACCTTATCAAACACCTTACTGAAATCCATATACGTCTACCTGTTTGGTCACCTTCTCAAAGAACTCACTATCCCTAATCAACTTATTCCTAGCAAGATGAATATAAGTCCTATCTCGTATAGCCTTGTCCACCACTTCACCCACAACCAAAGTAACACTCATTGATCTATAATTACCAGGGTTGTCTCTACTCCACTTCTCAAACAAGGGAACAACTTGCTATCCGCCAGTCTTCTGGTACTATTCCTGTCGACAATGACGACATAAAGATCAAAGCCAAAGACTCCGCAATCTCTTCCCTGGCTTCCCACAGAATCCTAGGATAAATCTCATCTGGCCCAGGGTATATACCTATTTTCACACTTTCCAGAATTTCTAACACCTCCTCCTTGTGAACCTCAATCCCATCTCGTCTAGTAATCTGTTCCCTTATATACCTATAGAAAGCTTTTGAGCGTTCCCTAATCCTATCTGCCAACAACTTCTCATGTACCCTCTTCGCTAGACTTAGCTCTTTCTTCAGGTCAGTCCTGGCAACCTTGTAACTCCCAATCACCCTAACTGAGCCTTCACATCTCATCCCAACATAAACCTGCTTCTTCCTCTTGACAAGAGATTCAACTTCCTTAGTAAACAACGGCTCCTGCGCTCGACAACCTCTTGTCTGACAGATACATAGTTATCAAGGACACACAATAAGCTCCACATTTCTATTGTGCCCATCCCCTGCAGTATCATATGCATCCTAAATCTTGTCTGATCGCATCGTAATTGCCTTTCCCACAGCTGTCGCTCTTGCCCGCCAGTGTATACCTATCCTTTTCCACCACTAAAGTAAACATAACTAAATTGTGGTCATTATCACCAAAGTGCTCACCTACCTCCAAATCTAACACCTGGCCGGATTCATTACCCAGTACTAAATCTAATGTGGCCTCTCCCCTTGTTGGACTTTCTACATACTGTGTCAGAAAACCCTCCTGCACACAATGGACAAAAACTGACCCATCTAAAATACTTGAACTATAATATTCCCAGTCAATATTTGGAAAGTTGAAGTTCCCCCATAGCAACTACCCTGTCACACTTGTTCCTATCGAGAATCATCTTTGCTATCCTTTCCTCTATGTCTCTGGAACTATTCAGAGGCCTATAAAAAACTTCCAACAGGCTGACCTCTCCTTTCCTATTTCTAATCTCAGTCCATACTACCTTAGTTGACAAGTCCTCAAATGTCCTTTGTGTAGCTATAATACTGTCCTTGACTAACAATGCCACACCCCCACCTCTTTTTCCATCTTCTCTGTTCTTACTGAAACATGTAAATCACGGAAACTGCAACAACCATTCCTGTCCCTACTCTACCCATGTCTCTGAAATGGCCACAACATCAAAACTCCACGCTGCAAGTTCACCCACCTTATTCTGGAAAAGTCATGAGAGGTGCTGAAAATTAGATTACTTACAGTATGGAAACAGGCCCTTTGGCCCAACAAGTCCACACCGACTCGCCGAAGCGCAACCCACCCATACCCCTACATTTACCCCTTCACCTAACACTACGGGCAATTTAGCATGGCCAAATCACCTGACCTGCACATCTTTGAACTGTGGGAGGAAACCGGAGCACCCGGAGGAAACCCACGCAGACAGGGGGAGAATGTGCAAACTCCACACAGTTGCCTGAGGTGGGAATTGAACCCAGGTCTCTGGCGCTGTGAGGCAGCAGTGCTAATCACTGTGGCACCGTGCCGCCCACCAATTGTGCAAACATATCCATTTTTGACTTTATGATAGAGGGAAGGTCATTGATGAAACAGCTGATGATAACTGGGCCAAAGACAGTACCATGAGGAACTCTTGCAGTGATGTCCTGGAGCCTGGATAACTGACATCTATCTTCCTTTATGCTCAATATGACTTCAACCCTGACTCCCTTTGAATCCACTTTGCTAGGACTCCTTGATGCCACACTAGGTCAAATGCTGTCGTGAGTCAAGGACTGTTACTCTCACTTCACCTCTGGAGTTCAGCTCTCTTTCGAATGTTTGAACCAGCCAGCAGATGCTGCTTGATAGCACAGTTGATGACATCTTCCATCACTTTACTAATGATCAAGCGTAGACTGATGGCGTGGTGACTGGCTAAACTAATTTTTTTTTGTTTTTTGCTACAAGACACTCCTGGGCAAGTTTCCACCATGTCAGGTAGACCCCACCTTTGCAGCTGTACTGGAACAGCTCAACTAGGGATGTAGCAAGTTCTGAATTCTTCATACTTCATCAAAAGCCCAGCCTTACACAGCATCATTGTCAAAGTACTTTTACCTCATTTGTCTTCCACCATCATCTCAATGAACAACATTAATTTTAAGATTGTTCTTTAGCAGTTTTTATTTATATATTTATATCCCAAAAATGATCCAATTAAAAACAGACATCTCAGAATGTTTCAATTTTAGTACTATCAGCCATGTGATCTCAAACCATACTAGGAAAACTACAATTATCCTGGAGCTTGATGCTTAAGTTTGCAGGTCTCACTCATTACTCTGTTGTTGGTCTTCCCTCAACATAGCTTCTCCCCGATGGTACTGTCTGTTCATCATATTTTCTGTTGATCCACTTTTTTAACTCACATTTATGACATATTGGGGGTTTCCACAAGATTAGTGTACATAACAATCTACATAAGAAAAAGGTCAAAGTCTTGACCAACGGAAGAGCCCAAATACAACGCACATGGTGACTATTTAGCAAAAGAGCTTCTTTTGATATTGTTCATTCTTTGGCAGCAAGAAGCTCCTGGCCTCCACTCAGATTTCTATTGCAGACAAAGTGACAGCAATTTTATGGGGATCAGATATGGACGATATTAAGATCGTGAGGACCAAATATTAATCATGGCAAGCCATTTAGCTGTCCAAGAACTAGTACCTTAAGAGATAAGGAAAGAAAACTGAGAAGGGGTTAGAGGTGAGGAGATGTGGCAATTGGGGTGGGGGAGGAGAAAAGAGAATTGAGAAAGATGGAGAAGGCCAATACAAAAGGCAAGAGCTACGGACTAACTATGCAAGCAAGAAATCAAAAATAAATCAAACAATTTTCAATTGTCAGATCAACGAATTCAGAAATTGAAGGTTCAAATCAAATTTCACAGTTTGAGAATATTAATTCAGTCTTTAAAAAATTAAATAGGAAATAAAATGCTGGTAAACGGTGAAGGTTCACAAAGTTAAAGATTGTCGTAAAAATCCAAGATATTAACCAAATGCCCTTTTGGGAAGGAAAGCTTCATTTGGCTCGTATGTCACAGTGAGTCCCAGGCCAATGAGATTAATATTAAATCCCCTTTAAAAAGTGGCTGACTGAATTTCTCAAGTTTAACCTACACTATTGGCTTTATTCTGAACTGCATTAATCATCTAGACAACTCAACTAGTCAATCCTCACATTAATGCAGTACACATCTCATAAAAAGTAGTGTTAGCCAATTATAAAAATATTGAATAAATCAAGTCATTTAACTTTCAAAGTTACTCAGTGAAACTAAAATACATTAATATTTTACA
>NC_057750.1:1993409-2009703 GCF_004010195.1 Chiloscyllium plagiosum
GATTTTGGGGAGATAGTGAAATGATTTTGAGTGAATATGTGGAGGGGGGGGGGTTGAAGGTCCTCACCTCCTGATTTTCTTTCGACGCCTCCGGCCCGCGCCGCCTCACACTTTGGCGCCTACCGCCGCCACCCGCTCCCTCCGCGCTTCCAATATCGTCCCCGCCGCCGACCCCCAAACCTCTACAATCGCATCTGCGTCGAATCTCGAAGTAGCCGGCAGTATATTTCGGGGAGGGGTGAGGAAGTGGGTCTGAGGGTGGGACACGAGGGGCGACGGTAGGGCGGCGAATTAAAGACGTCGATAAATGGCGGAAGGTTATCGCTTCCTCCTCGCGGTGGAAGCGTCACGCGGCCAAGCCTCTCTATTATCACATCAAGAGGGGGGATGGAAACGACGTCTTCACATATTGCCGCACGTAATATGAAGGAGTTAATTCTTTATGAGGTGCCAACGTTGGATCTAACAGTTTCTTCCCCGATTGCAGATGTATTCGAAGCGCATGCTGGATTGAGCAGCGGGATAATTGAAGAGACGTAGTTGATCCTCCCCTACTCCTGAGTCCGTGAATGGTCTGAGCCAGGCTCGAGGAGTAGCGCGCGCCCTTGTAGCCACGTGGTCCAGGGCTTGAAGCACGTGGCGCTGGGAATGGGAGCCATTGGGGCAGGGATGGATTGGGAATTCTGAAAAGGTATGGGAATTCTGTGAGAGAATAGGAATCAGGGACGTGGGAAAAATGAGAATGGAAAATATGTTGGTGGTATGGAATGGAAATTCTGAGAAGGAATGGGAATCGCAGACGATGGGAAACAATGTGGGAAGGGATGGGAGTTCTGTGAGGAATGGGAATTCAGAGGAAGTGGATTGGAATACATGGGGATAGCAGCGAATGGGCATTTGGAGTGGGAGATGGGAAACAGGAGTGGGAAAAATGTGAATTCTGAGAGGAAACAATGGGAAGACATGAGAGGTTTGTGATGCAATGGGAATTCTGAGATGGAGTGGGAAATATGGAGATTGGAAGGAATTGAAATTCTGAGAAGAAATGGGAAACGGGAACAGCTTGAATGGGAATGCTGAAAGCAACTGACAAACATGGGGAAGAGAGAGAATGGTAAACATGAGATGTGAGATGGAATTAGAATTTTGAGAGGAAATGGGAGACTGAGAGAATGGGAAACAATGTGAGAAAGGGTGGGAGTTCTGTGGGGATGGAAGATATGAACGTGGGGTTAAAAAATAATTCTGAGTGGATTGGGAAACAGGGTGGGATAGAATGGAAATTTTTAAAGGGAATGGGAAATCTGAATTCTGAGAGGGAATGGGAAATGGAATTGGGAGTGAATGGGAAATATATTGTGATTAGGAATGGGAAATTCTGAGGGAGAATGAAAAAATGGAGGTGGAAGATGATGGGAATTCTGAGAGGGAATGGGAAACAGAGGAGTGGGATGGAAAGTGAATTCTGAGAGCAAATGCATGTGGGAGGCAATGGGAATTCTGATAGGGATTGGGAGACATGGGAGTGGAATGGAATAGGAATTGGGTGGAATGGGAAATGGGTGTGTGGGCTGGAATGGAAATTCAGAAAATAGGAATTCTGAGAAGGAATGAGACATGTGGTAAGCAGGTTGGAATTGGAATTCTGGGAATGAATTGGAATTTAATGTGGGATAGTATGGAGTTCTGTGAGGGAATTGGAATTCTGAGAACGAATGAAAACATGGGATGGGTGGGAATAGGAATTCTGAGAGGGAATGGGACATGTGGAGTGGAATGCAAAGGGAATTTTGTGGGAGTGGGATATAATGGGAATTCGGACAGGGAATGGGAACCATATGGTGGAGGTCAAATGGGATTTCTATGGAGTGGAAAGCATTGGGTTGGAGAGAATGGGAATTATGTGAGGAAGTCAGAATTCCCTGAAAGGAGGTAGCTTTGTAGTGTGAGGAAATGGGAATCCTGAGAGTAGGTGGGAACCATATAGGATGTTTTGGGAATTCTGAGAATGCATAGTTTCTCTGAGGGAATGGAAGCAATGTGGGAGGGATTGGGAACTGTGGGAAAGAATGTGCATTGTGGAGAAAATGAGAATCATGATGGAAAGAATAAAGAATTCTGGGAAGGACAGAGGACTGCGTGGCGGTTGGCACTAGAGATTGCTTTGAGGCATTAGGACTTATTATCTTGAAAGCACACTGATATACACTTCAGTATAATTTCATCAATCAAGATGGCAATATTCTGAAACTTTGTCATAATCCTTGCTGCATGATAGAATATTTATAACACAGAAAGGAGTTATTCATTCAGTAATGTCCACATTGGGTGTTTCCAAGATCATCTGGTCTGCTTAATTGTGTAAATATTTCCAAATTCAATGAAATGTTGATGATAATCACTGTCACAGGGTGAGCACTCCAAATGCTGTGCGTTTCTTGACCACAAGCCTTATAAGGTATTAGACTCCGTGTTGTGTATGATACTAGATCTGCTGAGAATTGTGGCCTTTTGTTGATTATGGTACTCAATAACTCCAAAGAATGAGGGCTATGTCACCAGCTGGGCTAAACCCTAAACTTTTGAATTCCATCCTTAACCCTCTTTGTTACCCTCTCTACCTTTTAAGATGTCCTTTTAAGATAATTTCGAATCAACCTGTTCAGAGAGGTTATCATTCACCTCCAAGTGGATGGGACTTGAAACTGGGCTCTTGGTCTAGAAGTAGGGACACCAGCACAAGTGCCTTTAAGATATTCTTTTAAAACCTATTTGTTTTATTTTGATCACTTGTCTTAAGAGGTCCTTGTGTGGCTCAGTTTCAAACATAGTTTAATAAAATTCCTGTGAAGCACTTTGGGAAGTTTAATTATGTTAAAGGAGAATCATTGTGAATGTAGGACATGGTTCAAGTGAATGAAAGAAAACCTTGCATTTCTGACACTGTGTTTATAACCTCAAAGCTCTTTCATTGGGGTTGCATAGGGCTAAGAACCAGGTCCCTTATTTTCTGTAGCATGTTCTACTGCATTAGACTTGAAAGAAATCTGCAGGTGATACTAAGTTTGTTGGTGTGGTTAAAAGTGAAGAAGAAAGCTTGCGACTGAGGGAAACAAACAGTACGCTAGATCAGTAGATGGGGCATTGGCAAATAGTGTACAAGCTAGAGAAAAGTGAGGTATTGCATTTGGAGAAGTCTAAGAATCAAGGAATCATTGGTCTACGTAGTGACAGTGGCATAGGTCAGTTCTATTATCCAATTCAGTCAGGAAACGACCAGAGGACATAAAATATAAACAGAAAATAAATCTGTCTATCTTTTGAATCCAGGAGAAATGAAAAGCAGGATCTGTATTAGTCTTAAATGATTAAAGACTTTGCATCATACCAGAACAAGATGAAATATACATCAGATTTAGGCTTAGGAAAAGCTCCTATATCTTTGAAGTGTTATCTATAGATCAATAAATCAGACTTAATTAAATCTACATCAATTCCAGGAAACCTAAGGGTAATGGCAAACACTTGCTAATACATCATACATTTTCCTCAGGCCAGTATCACAGGAATAGACCTAGATACAAACTGCAGCTCATGAGAATTTAGAAAATGAGAATAAGAATTGTTTTATTCAACAACCCTTTGATGGACTAACTGTTGCTGCTTTGAGGCTTAGGGGAAAGGCACTTTGCAAAGGTACAGATGGTTATGAACCATACAAGATGAATACCGAGATGAGCACCATTATCTAGCATTCCTAACAGCATTAGTTGTTGCTCGTTTTGATGACAAGGATCTGATTAACCTTGACTGGATGCAAATCTAGACCCAATTACATGTATGGCTGTCAAGTACCAAGTTACGTACACATGGAGACCAAACCCTTGATGTAAACATCTGTTAATAAGGTTGGAAGCAAACAGTAGCAGCTTTGAAAATGACCTGAGCAATTTCTTTTGTAGCTTTGCCCAAAGATAGGGCTGAATTTCAGCATAAATCGGCTGATGCTAAATTTGACAAGTTTCATGGAACGTTTCTTTCCATGAAGCCCAGCACAATTTCTCTCACTATTGTCTGAAACACACTTCATACCTATGCATCCTATGAATGTAAGAAATAGGAGCAGGAATAGGCCATCTAGCCCCTTGAGCCTGCTTTGCCATTCAATAAGATCATGGCTGATCTTATCATGGACTCAGTTCCACTATCCACCCATTCACCATAACCCTTAATTCTTTTACTATTCTAAAATCTATCTGTCTTTGCCTTAAAAAAATTCAACAAGAGAGCCTCAACTGTTTCTCTGGACAAGGAATTCTACAGATTCACGGCCCTTTGAGTGAAGGAGTTCCTCCTCAACTCAGTCCTATATCTAGTTCTAGTTTCACCTGCCATTTGAAACATCCTCCCTGCTTCTATCTTATCTCTTCCCTTCATAATTTTATATGTTTCTATCAGATTCCTTCCTCATTCTTCTAAATTCCAATGGGTATAGTCCCAGTCTACTCAATTTCTTCTCATAAGCCAACCCTCTCAATTCTGGAATCAACCAAGTGAACCACCCCCTCCAGTGCCAATACATCCTTTCTCAGCTAAGGAGACCAAAACTACACAGTACTCCAGGTGTAGCCTCACTAGCACCCTACACAGCTGCAGCATAACCTCCCCATTTTTAAACTCCATCCCTCCAGCAATGAAGGATAATATTCCATTTTCCTTCTTAATTACCTGCTGCACCTGCAAATCAGCTATTTGTGATAGCTATTTGTGATTCATGCTCAAGGACAACCAGGTCCCTCTGCACAGCAGCATGTTACAATCTTTCATAGTCCGTAATTGTTAAATAATCATGCCTCTATGGCGCCCTGCTTGTTGTAACTTCCCTCTTGCCATGTGCAAAAGTACTCTTCCCAACATTCCTGGTACTGGGGCCAAATCTGAAATGCATTTTTTTTTTAATTCACTCATGAGAAATGGGCATCACTGGCTGGCCAGCATTTATTTAATTTCTGGTTGCACTTGAAAGGGGATGGTGAGCTGCTTTCTTGAACCACAGTCCATATGCTGTGGGTATATCCATGATGTTGTTAGGAAATTCTAGAATTTTGACCCAGCGACATGTGCATTGAGTGAGGCATTATCTGTCGATTTAGAGCTGCCCTGAATGGGTAATGTGAAGCACCCAAGACATGGCAGACAGTAAATGCCATGCTTTGGTGACAGACTCCTGAGGTTCTGGTGGATTTGATGACAAAGAGAAAGGCCACCCTCTTCCCTCCAGAAGGGGCAACCACTTCGTCAAACATTGTCACCTGTCTGAGGTTGCCACCTGGTTCAGTGCTGTTTTCATGGTCAAGAGGAGCACCCAGAAATGCAGAAAGAAGATCAGTTTCTCTGCTCTGCAACAGTGAGTGCCACCATATTTTCTTTGCAACTTCACCAGTCCCTGTATCACTATTATTGCCCCAACCTCCGACCAAAGTTCATGTCTGCCATTCTAACTATAGCATGCAAATCTTCCCTCACTTGCTCTTAACCACCCAATCCCCCAGGCCCCAGACAATTAACCCAAATGGTCCCTGTGCTGCCTACTTAATCACTTGAGACAGCTTACCATCTTGCCCTCACCTGCACTAGCACTAATAGCTGTACAAGTCCCTTTCATGTTTCTCAATCCCTCCTTTTATTCTCTTCCAGAGAAAACTGGCCAAAATAGGGTGGATAGCCAATAAGAGTGATGGGGTGCCAAATAGTCAACTCCTCACCCCAAATGAGGTGAGGATCACAATTGTTCCTGTGATGATTTTGAAACCTCTATGTCGTGGCAATGAAGTCAGAATGATTGTCATTACTGGCTGCTCTCCCATTGCTGTTAATTTGAATGCATTTTTACTATGTCCAAACTTCTACCTCTTGTTTGTGACACATTCTGTCTTTTCTCTCCTCAAGATACAGTGGCACCTATACAGTCTATGATGTCAAGAGAGTGGTCCCATCTCCTCCTCCACATCTGAGGATGAAGCCACAGATTCTTCAGAGGTTGCACTGGCAAGGCTGCACCCTCCACCAATTCAGGTACTGACAGTTAGGTTGGCAGTTTAGCCAAATTAGAGTTGAGAGGACATCACTGCCATGTCTCAACAGCTGGTCAAAGAAGAAATGCCCTACATCACTGGCACCTAAAAGACAGATACCAGGCACCTCACCGCCCCATTCAGGAGAGAACTCTATGGTCTCAACAATGAAGAACATCATGGGACCCAGGACCAGTGGACAGGTTTGTTGGAGGAACTGGGCAAACTGGGGTAAAGGTTGGAGGACTCCACCAATGCTGATTGCACCCTGCTGCCTCTATGCAGTTGTCTGGCTGCCTCCACGAACAGTTTGGTAGCTATCTTAGAGAGCCATGACAAACCTCATTCCCACAAACCTGCATTGCATCATTCTAGTCATTAGTTTTCAATACCAGTCAAAGGAGACAGGAAGATGAGGGACTTTGACAAAACTCCTTCTTCACAAAGAGACAGGGTTGTCCCCACAGACACCCAGCTCAAGGAGGAATCATAAACATGTGCCCCAGAAGTCTAATCTCAGGACACTCTAGAGCAATATTCCTGATATTTTTCATGCATAGACCTGACAAAAGCAATTGAGGTTTTGATCAACCAGAACCTAAATGGATGATGAAACAGGCTTGAGGGGCTGAATGATCAACTTGTTCTAATTGTTTCAAATGCAGTTTTGTTTCTTTCTGATTCTCGGCAGCATCTTGGGAACTTTTCTCTTCTTTAAAGATCGTGTTTGTTCTTGAGCAATAATCTGTGTTATCATTCCAATCGATGTTATTACTGGACACGTCAGATCCCAAACTATCTGGCTTGATACACCTTTTTATTTTAAGAAGGTGGTCGTTCACTGAAACACCAGCACACAATGCTGCAGATTTGGTTTTAACAATAACCAATAGTTTATTATGCAAAAGAAATGTAAATAAAATAGAATAAACCAAATTTCTTACACATAACATTGATTTAAAGATTTCAAACACATGATAAAAGTACAATCATTTAATTCCAACAGTGTTCCATTATAGTACTAAAACACCAGAGAGTATTTTCAATCAAACTTATGTTTGATTTAGCTGTGGCTTCAGTTCTCTATTTTTAAACTCTGATACCTTCTTCCTGGAGCCTTCAAACAACTGAGCTTGCTTGACTTCAAATAACCCCTTCAGGGTTCTAACCAAACACATCTGTTCTGGAATCTTTAAACCCTTTACTTTGAGGTAACCTCTTTCTTAGTCCTAAAACAATCATTCCTTTTCTCAGGAGCAACTGTTTTACACATGCAATTTCAGCCAAGACTTCTGCAACCTGTCCCAAACTGAAATCCAAAAGTTTTATTTTTCCAAACTATTGGTTTCCCCTAACCTGGAAAAGAACAGTTCCAGAATCTTCTATTTGAAAGTCTCATTCACAACATTGTTTACTTTGTTTGCTTCTAAACTCTCCCAACCTAAACAAATTTGAGTGCTCTCTAGGAAGATTCTCTCGAACACTACGTTTCAAAAAAAATCACCATGGCTACAGAGATATTCACAAATTAATCATTAAACCCCTTCAGGCACGAAAAACGTTTATGCCACTTGTTCAAAATTCAAAAATTCTATTGTAACACATATACATGACTCACCTTACTCCTTTGTTGTTATTAGTAACCAGATTACACACAGTAAAATCTCATGTCAGGCATGGAATAAATGAGCATTTTTCCTCCTGGAACATTTGTTTGTGAAATTAATATTATGTAAAACTCCTCACTCTTCTTGTTAAAAAGTATTGGAGGGTAGTTTTAAATTTTACCCAAACATGGACATTGCTTTGATATCTATTGCTTTGATTCACTGATGTCCTTCAGAGAAGGAAATCTGCCATCCTCACTTGGTCTGGCCCACAGCAATGTGATTGGGTCTCAACTGCCCTCTGAAATAGCCTAGCAAACCACTCGGTTGTATCAATTGCTACAAAGTTTCAAAGAAATGAAAGCTGGCATCAGCCTAGGCACTGGAAAAGAAAATGGCAGAAACAGCTCTGTTGACCCTGCAAAGTCCTCCTGACTAACATCTTGGGACTAGTGCAAAATTGAGAGAGCTGTCTCACAGACTAGTCCGGCAGCAGCCTGATATAGTCAGACTCAAAGAATCTTACCTTAAAGGCATTGTCCCAGATGCTACTATCACTATCCCTGGATATGTCCTGTCCCACTGGCACGACCCACCCAGCAGAAGTGGCAGCACAGTGTGAAACAATCGGGAGGGAGACAGAGTCATACAGCACGGAAACAGACCCTTCAGTCCAACTCATGTAGGCCAACCCAACATCTAAACTATTTGCCAGCACCTGACCCATATCCCTTTAAACCCTTCCTATTCATAAACCCATCTAGATGCCTTTTAAATGTTGGAATTGTACTCACTTCCACCACTTCTTCTGGCAGCTTGTTCAAGACAAGCACCACCCTCTCTGTAAAAAAAGTTACACCTCAGCCTCTTTTTAAATCTTTCCTCACTCACCTTAAACCTGTGCCCTCGAGTTTTGGACTCCCTCACTCCAGGAAAAAGACCTTGGCTATTCACCCTATCCATGCCCCTCATGATTTTATAAACCTCTTTAAGGTCTCTGAATCTCCAGGGAAAAAAGGCCCAGCCTATTTGGCCTCTCCCTACAGCTCAAACCCTCCAAAGCCGGCAGCATCGTTGTCACTCTTTTGCCTTAGCTGTCCTCAACATTGACTCCTGACTCTATGAAGTCTCATGGGTTCAAGTTAAATATGGTTAAAAAAAACCCTTACTAATTACCACATACTGCCCTCCCTCGGTTGATGAATCAGTATTCGTCCACGTTGAACAAGCACTGAGGAAGCACTGAGAATGGCAAGGGTGTAAAATGTACTCTGGGTCGGGGATTTCACTGTCCACCACCAAGAGTGACTCAGCATCAGTACTACTGATTGTACTGGTCAAGTTGTAAAGGTTATAGCTGCAAGACTGTGTCTGCAGCAGGTGGTGAGGGAGTCATTAAGAGGAAAAAACATACTTGACCTCATCCTTACCAGTCTGCAGATGGATCTGTCCATGACAGTATTGGTAAGAGTGGCCACTGCACAGTCCTGTGTAGACAAAGTCCCTCCTTCTCATTGAAAATACTCTCCATCGTGTTGTGAGACACTACCACCATGCTAAATGGGTCGGGCTCCAAACAGGTCTTTCACTTCAAGATTGGGCATACACGAAGCACTGTGGGCCATCAGCAGCAGCAGAATTGTACTCCAGCACCTGACCCATATCCTCATGGCCCAGCATATCCCCCACTCAACCATTACCATCAAGCCAGAGGATCAACCCTGACTCCATGGAGAGTACAGGAGGGCATGCTAGGAGCAGCACCAGGCATATCTGAAAATGAGGTGTCTGCCTGGTGAAACTGCCAAACAGGACTACTTGCATCGCCAAACAGCATAAGCAGCAAGTGATAGACAGAGTTAAGTGATACCAAAACCAATGGATCAAACCTAAGGTCTGCAGTCGTGCCACATCTAGTCGTGAATGTTGGTAGACAATTAAACAACTCACTGGAGGAGAAGGCTGCACAAATATGCCTATCCTCAATGATGGAAGAGCGCAGCACATCAGTGCAAAAGATCAGGCGAAAGCATTTGCAGCAAAGTTCAGCCAGAAGTTGGATGATCCATCTCGGCCTCCTCCAGTGGTTCCCAGCACCACAGATGCCAGTGAATTCAATTCACTCTATGTGATATCAACTAATGGTTGGAAACACTGGATACTGCAAAGACTATGGGTTTTGACAACACTTTGGCAATAGTACTGAAAACTTGTGTTCCAGAACTTGCTACTCCCTGAGCCAAACTCTATCGATACAGTCACAACACCAGCATCTACCTGACTATTGCCCAGAAGTGTCCTGTACATAAAGTGCAGGACAAATCCAATCCAGTCAATTACTGCCCCATCAATCTATTGCTGATCATCAGTAAAGTGATGATATCACCAACAGTGCTATCAAGCAGCACCTGCTCTTGAAAAACCTGCTCAGTGACGTCCAGTTTGGGTTCTACAAGGGCCACTCAGCTCCTGACCTCATTGCAGCCTTGGTTCAAATATGGACAAAAGAGCTGAATTCCAGAGTTGAGGTGAGAGTGAGAGATCAAGGCTGCATTCGACTGTGTGTGGCATCAAGGAGCCTGAGCAAAACTAGAATTAATGGGTGTCAGAGGCAAACTTTCTGCTGGTTCGGTTCATACCTGATACACAGGAAGCTGATTGTGGTTGTTAGAGATCAGTCATTTCAGCTCCAGGAGTCTCTGCAGGAGTTCCTCAGGATAGTGTCCTAGGCCCAACCACCTTCAGCTGTTTCATCAATAACCTTCCTGCCATCATAAGATCAGAAGCGGGGATATATGCTGAAGATTGCACAATGTTGAGCACCATTTGCAACTCTTCAGATACTGAAGCAGTCCATGTTCAAATGCAGCAAGATCAAGATCAAAAAGACAACAGTTCTGCTATTGTAACACCTGCTCAGTGGTGCATTGAGATCAGTAGATATTATGCACTGTCCTGGAGTGGGACTTGAATCCACAACCTTCTGACTGTGAGGGGAAGGTGCTTCCCACTGAGGAAAGCTGGCAACTCACACTGAGTGTATAGTGGGACATAAATTTGGTGTACAGATGTGGCTTTACTATCCAGTATTCCTTTAATTGTGATTCAGTGCAGAAAAGAAAAGAAAAATTTGTCTTCATATATAATGTCCCAAAGCATTTCACGGGCGACTAAGTACTTGTTCCAGGTAGTCATTGTTGTAATGCGGAAGCACAGCAGTCAATTTATGCACAGTAAGCTCCCAAAATCGTATTGTGATAATGACCAGATAATCCGATTTTAGAGATGTTAGTTGAAGGGTAAATGCTGCCAGAGACAGCAGGGAAACTCCTGTATCTTTATACGCAGGGAAGCATTGTTTGAACTAGTGACATTCTGCAAGAGTCTGTGAATCTAAAAGATGCAAAACTTGTTTACACAGCAAGGGTCTGGAGCTGGTCTCCAGAAATGATTATTTTGACTTTATGACTGAAAATAACAAATGCTGGACTTTACAGCAGGTCATGCAACATCCATGGAGAGAGAGCAAGCTAATGTTTCAAATCCAGATATCTGTTCATCAAAGCTGAAGTAAAGTGTGGAGGGGTTAGCATTTATGCAATTGATGGAGTGAGTGGGATGTGTGGGAGTAGGTCGTGTAGAGTACGCTATAGTTTGGGGATGTGTGGAGTTAGTGAATGTACGGTCCACTTTAGTTGAGTGGGTGGAGTTTTTAGGGGTAGTTGGACTATAGCATAAATGTTGTTCCTTTCACACTTCACTTCAGCTCTGAGGAAGAGACATCTGGATTTAAATCAGAGGCTTGCTCTCTGTCCTTGGATGCTGCCAGATCTCCAGCATTTGTTGTTTCCAGTACAGATTCCCTACAAGTCTGCAGTAATTTGTTCCTACGTTTTGATTTTATTTTTGGTTAGTTTGCGAGCCATCTGCCAAACATTAATTTATTTTGTAAGTCACAGGTAATATATAGTATAATTGTGATCTCAGTTGCAATTCTTGCATTGGGAATTTAATCCCAGAATCACTGTGTTGATATGCATGTCAAAATCTTTTATAACTCACAGTTAAGAGGGAAGCCCAACAGTATCCACAGACCCAACATAAAAGCAGTGTCAGTCTGAAGAACCCTCAAATCCTTTGCTTGATGCTATCAGTCTGAAACAAGAGAGCATATCCTTAAAACCGAGCCCAGGTATTCAAAACTGAACACTTTTCTATGCAAAGATTGGGAGCAGTTTGGAACTGACTCCTACAAAAGCTCTCATGCTAGCTCAATTAACTATTTTGAATTCTAGGACTAATGGAGCTTTTATCACCAAACCTATTAAAGGATATGGAACCATAATCTCATTGAATGGTGGAAAAGGCTCAGTGATGTGCTGTTATTTCTTATAGATACAAGTATGGCATATAAATACAGTAAAATGCCTCATAGTGATGTGTCACTTGGGCTATTTTACAAACATTGTAGTTTGGAACTTTGGATAGTAATGGTAGAGGTTCCAACTTTCTTTCCATCTGTTTTGCTCATATCTTACATAACCAACCCATTTATGTGTATTATGAATGGACCTTGCCTGACCATCAAAGATCCAGAGCTTCTATCTCAGAACCAGGGGTCTTGCCTAATTACTGCAGACCACCATAGTAACGTATTGGAAGAGAGAATGTGAATAGAGGAAGTGTTGCCATCAGCCGGTATGCCCTGGTATTAGTGCAGCCATGGCTTCTCCTCTCCTTGACACCTTTGCTGCAGTAGCAGACATCATTAATAAGAAACTGTCAAGTTGAAACCAATAGGAAAAATATGAAAAGGTATCTTTACTTAGCAAAGCTGATAGTATGAATCAAGAGTCTTGTAGCAGCAAGTTAAGTCACCGATAGCTCCCTCCACCTTTGCAATTTGGTTATGTCAATTAAGAGAGTCGCATCATGCAATATCATAGAAATTAAAATGATAGCTGAACCATAGAAGGTGGACCACTTAAGTGATGGTGGACACTCTTGTTGATTTTTGCAACCAATAGTGCAGAGAAATGGACCCAGAATCCTAGCACTGATGTCTGTCCATGTCACAGTTAGTGTGTATATATCTGGTCCAGAGTGATTACACATAGTTAATTAAACTCAAGGTCAGACAGCACTTGTTTGAGTATTGTTTGAGTAAATCTTCCTTAATCCGAAAAGTAACTACAGAGATATTGGATGCTTTGGTTGTAATTTTCCAAAAATCCTGGGATTCTGGAGAATTACTCGAATGATAGGAAAACTGCCAATGTAAAACCCAACACTGAATCTTCCAGGTGGGCTTCGTACTCCAAATGGAAAGGAAATAAACGATTGAACTTGAACGAATAAACATGAGCTCATTACTGAAAGAAACCACTCCAATTCAAAATGAGAGGGTGGCAAAAAGTGTGCAACTAAAGCGAAAGGCCAATTAGTCTAACATCTATTATTGGATTTAATTATTAAAGGAATCATGTTTGATGAATATATTAGGGTTTTTGAGGAAATCTCAAACAGAGTGGAAAAAGAGGAACCAGTAGATATGTTGTGTTGGGACTTTCAGTAGGCTCTTGACAATTTACCTCACAAAAGGTGAAGTCATAAGAACCCATTGTGGTGGAAGTAGTATAATGGCATAGGCAGAGATTTGGCGAATGGGCAGGAAGCAGCAAGTGGGATAAGGGGTCCTTTTTCTGCTTGGTGACCCTTGACCAGTTGGATTCCACAGGGATCAGTGCTGGGATCACAACTGTTTACTATATATTAGTGACTTATTGAGTTATTTATTGTCATATATATCCAGAATGATACTGTGAAAAGTGTTTTGTTGCCACATTCCATTGTCATTTTGAGTTACAAGAATAAAAAGAAATTACACAAATAGAGTTCATCTTCTGTACAAAGGGACTTCACATACAGCTCCAGGGCTTCTGCAACATGTCCCTGACCTCAAGGAGTCCCCATTCTGGGTACAGCAGTGATAACCCCACCAGGAGTCCATGGAAAGGAAGAAAATGTACTGTAGCCAAATTTGCAGATGACGCAAAAATAGGTGGACAGGCAAGTTGCAAGAGTGATATAAACAGTTTACAGAGAGATACTGATAGCTAAAGTAAGTTGGCAAATGGTGTACAATATGGGAAAATGTGAAGTTGTTCATTTTGGAAAGGAGAACAAAAGAACAGTTTTTTAAATGGAGGGAAGTTGTAACACAAGGTGATTTGGGAGTATTTGTGCGTGAAACACAGAAAACTGGCACACAGGTGCAGCAGTTTATCAAGAAGACTAATGGAAAGTTTCAAGGGAGTTCATGTAAAAGAATAAGGAAGTCATTTGGGCGGCACAGTGGCTCAGCGGTTAGCACTCTGGTGTCACAGTCAGACCTGGGTTCAATTCCGGCCTCAGGTGACTGTGTGGAGTTTGGCGGGCACATTCTCCCTGTGTCTGCGTGGGTTTCCTCCGGGTGCTCTGGTCTCCTCCCATAGTTCAAAGATGCGCAGGCTAGTTGGTTTGAACATAGAACATTACAGCGCAGAACAGGCCCTTCGGCCCTCGATGTTGTGCTGATCTGTGAAACCAATTTGAAGCCCATCTAAGCCACACTATTCCATTTTCATCCATATGCCTATCCAATGACCATTTGAATGCCCTTAAACTTGGCAAGTCTACTACCTTTGCACGCAGTGTGTTCCATGCTACTACTACTCTGAGTAAAGAAACTACCCCTGGCATCTGTCCTATGTCTATCACCCTTAATTTAAAGCTATGCCCCCTCGTACTAGCTACCACCATCCAAGGAAAAAGGCTCTCACTGTCCACCCTATCTAATCCTCTGATTATCTTATATGTCTCAATTAAGTTACCTCTCAACCTTCTCTCCAATGAAAACAGCCTCAGGTCCCTCAGCCTCAAGTCCCTCAGATTTTCCTTGTAAGACCTTCCCTCCATACCAGACAACATCCTAGTAAATCTCCTCTGAACCCTTTCCAAACCTTCCACATCTTTTCTATAATGCGGTGACCAGAACTGCACACAATATTCCAAATGTGGCCGCACCAGAGTTTTGTATAGCTGCAGCATGACATCATGGTTCTGAAACTCAGTCCCTCCACTAATAAAAGCTGACACACTGTGTGCCTTCTTAACAGCCTGGGTGGCAACTTTTAGGGACCTATGCACATGGACACTGAGATCCCTCTGCTTATCTACACTACTAAGAAATCTTACCATTAGCCCAGTACTCTGTGTTCCTGTTGCTCCTGCTAAAGTGAATCACCTCACACTTTACCACACTAAACTCCATTTGCCACCTCTCAACCCAGTTCTGCAACTTATCTGGCTGTGCTACATTGCCCATAGTGTCCAAAGATGTGCAGGCTAGGTGGATTAGCCATGGAAAATACAGGATCTGGTTTGGATACTCTTTGGAGTGTCAGTGTGGACTTGATGGGCCAAATGGCCTGTTTCCACACTGTAGAGATTCTATGATTCTGCAACTGTACAAGGTGCTAGTGAGACCGCATCTGGAGTGTGTGAGCAGCTTTTGTCCCCTTATTGAAGGAAAGATATTATGTTAATTGAGGCAGTTCAGAGAAAGTTCACTCAGATGATCCCCTGGCATTGAGGGATTATCTTATGAGCAAAGGCTAAACAGGTTGAACTCTACTCACTGGTGTTCAGAAGAATGTGAAGTGATCTCATTGATTGTTAAGGGGCTTGACAAGGTAAATGCTGAAACTATGTTTCCCCTCATGGGAGAGTTGAGGACCAGAGAGCACAATCTCAGAATAAAGGGGCACCAATGTAAGACTGAGCTGAAGAGAATTTTCTTTTTTCAGAGGGTTGTGACTCTTTGGAACTCCTTGCCACAAAGAGCTCTGCGGAAGATTCCTTGTGTCTCGATAAAGCTAAGGTAGATTTGTGATTAGCTAGGGTATCAAGGGTTACATGTAACGGGCAGGAAATTGATATGAGGAATTTCAGATGAGTCGCAATCCAAATGAGTGGCGGAGCAGACTTGAAAGGCTGAACAGTCTCCTCCTGTTCCTATTTCTTATGTTCTTAATGAACAGAGCTCCATATGTGCAAAAGATTTTTATGTGCTGTATTAGACCTGGATTCACAAGCATACTTATTCTCCTGAAGTAATGTCCAGTGAAGAAAAGTTTCGCAATTTCAATGCCATTTTTTGTAGTTTCTTCACAGCAGAAAATTAACACAAATGTATCTACTACCTTATTAGCCACCTTTGTTTAAGACCCACCAGTGTGGGTAAATGGATATTGGGTCTACAGAGGAACCTCGATTATCCGAACGAGATGGGAGGGCACTATTTCATTTGGATAATTGATTATTCAGTTAATCAATTCAGTGCCTTTCCTCTGGGGCTTGGAGTTTTCTGTAAAATCTGCTCCCTGTTCAGGAGATAAGGCAGCATCACAGAGTGCCCGAGACCCCCTCTCCCCAACACTGTTCAACACACTGACCCGCGCACCCCCAAACCCCTCCAACACCGGCCCCCGCCCACCCCAAAACCCTTCCAACACCGACCCCCCCCCCAACCCTGTTCAACACACTGACCCGTGCACCCCCAAACCCCTCCAC
>NC_057750.1:2010003-2012261 GCF_004010195.1 Chiloscyllium plagiosum
CCCCCCAAACCTCGTCCGACACTGCCCCTGCCCGCCCCCTCTCCAGGGCAGCCAGACTGAACACCAACAACAAAATTGCTACTGCTGCTACTACTGCTTTTTGGGAGTGAGTCTCCAAATAGCACGTGCACAGACACACACAATGTTTTACTGCAACCTTTTGACAGATTCCACCTTTGCTCTGTACAGGACAATGTTAGAGAGATTAGCTGGGGAAGGGGAGTTTAGAGTACACCCCTGTGTAGAACTCCAGGGAAAGTGTGGGAAGAGAGAGGGCGAGAGGTCAGTCATTTAGAGACATGCCTGCGCTCCCATAAGGACTGTTCTCAGCAGCACTTTTAATCACTGTAAACAAAAGACGCGATCAGTGTTGGACACACATCTTTGATGTAATGTTTCTGCCGGGACCTCAAGATCTCCTTCAGATAATCTGATGTTTGGATAATTGGTATTTGGATAATTGAGGTTCCCCCATGTATACTGTAAATGGTTAGTCTGAATTTTCAGGGAGGAGACAGTGAGGTCTGCGGATGCTGGAGATCAGAGTTGAGTCTACGTTGCTGGAAAAGCACAGAAGCTCAGGCAGCTTCCGAGGAGCAGGAAAATCGACGTTTTGGGCCGGAGCCTTTCATCAGGAATGTGGCTGGGACCCTCAGGGGTGTGGTGATAAATGGCAGGAGGTGAGGCTGTGATGAATGTAGCTGAGAGTGCAATAGGTGGATGAAGGTGAGGGTAATAGTGATAGGTTGGAGGGCAGGGTGGAGTAGATAGGTGGCAGGAAGATGGACAGGAAGGACAGGTTTTGAAGGCAGTGCTGAGCTGGAAAGTTGGAACTGGGATAAGGTGGGGGGAGGGGAAATGAGGAAACTGGTGCAAGGGACATTGGTTAGGTCATTTTTGAAATATTGCATGTATTCTGGTCTCCTTCCTGTTGGAAAGGGTTCAGAAGAGATTTACAAGGATGTTACCAGGTTTGGAGGATTTGAGTGATAGGGAGAAGTTGAACAGGCTGGGGTTGTTTTCCCTGGAGCATCAGAGGCTGAAGTGACCTTATAGAGGTTTACAAAATCATGAGGGGCATAAATAGGCTAAATAGACAAGGTAATTTCCCTGGGGTGGGGGAGTCCAGAACTAGAAGGCATAGGTTTAGGGTGAGAGGGGAAAGATGGGAAAGAGACCTAAGGGGCAACTTTTTCACACAAAGAGAGGTGTATGTATGGAATGAGCTGCCAGGGGAAGTGATGGAGGGTGGTACAATCACACCATTTCAAAGTCATCTGGATTAGCATATGCATAGGAAGGGTTTAGAGAAATATGAGATGGAAATGTGTTGCTGGAGAAGCAAACCTGGTAACATCCTTCTTCAGGAAGGGCTAATGCCCGAAACATCGATTCTCCTGTTCCCTAGATGCTGCCTGACCTGCTGCGCTTCTCCAGCAACACATTTCCATCTCTGATCTCCAGCATCTGCAGACCTCATTTTCTCTTTAGAGAAATATGAGCCAAGTGCTGGCAAACAGGACTAGATAATGTTAGGATTTCTGGTCAGCATGATCAAGTTGAACCGAAAGGGTCTCATTCCGTGCTGTACAGCTCTATGACGTTAAAGCATAATTCTCTATGCCTACAATCACAGCATTTTGAATGAGACCAAGAGTGACCAATATTTATCAATCTCTCTCTCACACAGATTTATTTTGGTACATCACGTAAGCTTGGTGGGTGCTGCTTTGCCTGCTTTACAATACTGACAACATTGCAAAAGTACTTAATAAATGTAAACTTCTTTGGAATGTCTGTTGCTGCAGAAATACAAGTCTTTGTTATGCAATTTATTACGTTAAGTGCGTTAATATGTCTGAACACTAAATATAGACACCTTTACAGGAGCACATTTTCCTGCTTATTTAATGAAGATGTAGTATGCCTGATTCTGGTAGGGAAACAGGAAGCTACATGACTTGTCTCATTTATCAAAGCAGCAACCTCCTTGTTCCGTTCTTATCTCTTTATACTTGAGAGAACCTACTACAACCCAATCCTTGGACACTCACAGATTCAAAAGCAGCCAATGAAGGTTGGTGTCATTTTCCCCGGACCTCCCACCTCCTTATGGATAATTAATAAGGGAACGTCCTTCAGGTAACAATCCAATTAAATCTGTGGGTCACCCCTGAGACCGCGCCCCATTGAGTGACGCTATCACGAGTATTGTCCAATGAAAATTGGATGTCAGTCCTTTGGCCCAGCAGCCTATC
>NC_057750.1:2012761-2057564 GCF_004010195.1 Chiloscyllium plagiosum
ATGATGTGTATTCTTGTCTACTGTTCCCTGCTCTGGATTTGTTCATACTGTATTTTTTCAATCCTTGATTACAACATGATGTTGCTGAAATTTCAATGCTTCAAGTGGCTATTTTTAAAACTGTCAAAGGTACAAGGCCCTGAGAGACCCAGATTAAGATTTCCCTTTCCTGTCCACTACTGCTTGACTTTAAATTTTAAGCTTTTTCTGAGGTCTACCTTGATGGGTCAACCATTACCTTTTTTGGAGGTTATACCCTTATTCTGTCACTTGGTCAGTTGTTTGGTTATTTTTCAGGCTTGATAAGCCCTCAGTTCTAATGTGAGACAACTTCCTTCCCTATCTGTGGATAGCGGAAGGGGAGCAGTTTTGAGGCCTTCTCTTCTATTAATGAATGAATTTTCTTTTCCATCACCTTCTCATTCCATTCTTTGCTGGGGAGTATGCTATTTTCTGTTTCCTTATTCCTCACCCTTAACGTTCAGGCTTTGGAGCTGCCCTGCATTTTTCTTAGGTCTTTTATAGCTTATCCCATTTGGAGTCAAGTGTTAACATTGAGAATTTGTTTTGTCCATTCACAAGTTTCTCGTGTTTTCCTCTCTTACGCCTTGTTAATTTCAAGCAAATGGTGCTTCTTAACTGTAACTACTGTGCAACACGATCTAATTGCAGGTGATTGTGTAGAAATCATAATTTAAGCAAAAGGGAGCACAGGAAGAACTGCATTGATACTTTGCTTGGAAAGACAAGGTGTTTGGTCACTGCAGCCGTTTGACTACAGTTAAATGAAAGCAAAGTTCTGTGATTGTTGGAACTCTGCCACTCAAAGTGTAATTTCAGACCCAAGCCGTTAACTTTATTCCTCCCTGCACAGGTGCTGCCAGATCTGCTAAGTTTCTCCAACAACTTCTATTTTCATTTCATTATTATGGATGTTCAGATTGAAGTTGTGAATACCCTGAAATGTTTGCACTGAGATTGTGATATGTTTGCCCTGCTGAGGCTTGGTAACCTGCTTCCAGTTTGTCAGTATTGTTATGTAATCAGTTAGTAATTACTTCCACCGGCCCCCATGGCCCTGTAGTCACGATTATTAGTGATCCCTGTCGTTGACAGTGAGGTTAATATGGCTGACTCAATTCTGTTTAGCATCTAGAGAGCAGTTTTCAGTTTATTGATTTTCTTTTTTGCAAAATTTGTTGCATATTTCAAAGCTGCTTATGTAAATGGAAATTTCATTTGAAATTATTTTGATATCATAAACAGAAGCATTTTAATATGTAGATTTATATTGTGATTATTTACCTACCTGTAGTTTGCAGACAGGTGCAGACTAAAGAAACCAGATTGACACCAAATGTTGGAAATGCAATAACGAGGAAATGCTAGGGCAAGCACTGGAAAACATAATTATAATAAATAGGAGATTGTGTTTGACTTGATGGGCCGAAGGGCTTTTTCGTGTTCTGTGGATCACTGTTCAAAGTGGAAACATAGCAATCAATTTGCACACTGCAAGTTCCCACAAACAGTAATGTAATAACAATCAGTTAATCTGCTTTGAGGTAGTCTGCAGTGGATCAGTGAACACATGAAAACCAGACTGTGGCCATTCATGCTGGAATGTGCTCCCAAACTCTGTTCACCTGATTAAAATACCAGGAGGTGGACAGCAGCATGGAACCTGCACCATATTGGTTGGGAGTGGGTGGGGGTCTTCAATCATGGCTTGGGGTAATATTCTTGCCACCCAGTCAGAAAATCCATGTTCATATTCCAACCCAAGGTCTTTGACACACAATTTATCATGAATGGTGGGGAATGGGATGGGTGTTTACTGCATTGTCAGAGGAATCACGTTTCAGATGAGAAATAAAATTAAGGCATTGTCTGCCATTTTGGGCACAAGTAAGAGATCCTCACACTGATTATTTAGAGAGAGATCAAAGAATTCTCTCCTGTGACCTGGTCAATATTTATCTCTCAATCAGTACCTCAAAGCAGATTAACTGATTGCAAGTTCCCACAAACAGCAATGTAATAACAGTGTGCAAATTGATTGCTATGTTTCCACTTTGAACAGTGATCCACAGAACACGAAAAAGCCCTTCGGCCCATCAAGTCAAACATAATCTCCTATTTATTATAATTATGTTTTCCAGTGCTTGCCCCATAGTCTTGTATGCCTTGGCATCGCAAGTGCACATCTTGATACTACTTCAATGACATGATTGTTTGTGCCAGTCAAGACAGTGAAGTCCAGATTCCTACCACCCTGTACAAAATCCTTTCTCACACCCCCTCCTCCCCTTGCCGCAAATCCATGCCCCCAGTCATTGAACCCTCCATCAAGGAAAAGGTTCCTTATTTTAATTTATACATTTCAATCGTGCCAGCCATCCCCATTGCACCGGACATTCAATCTCTTCTCTCCAAGGAAAACAGCCCCAGTCTCGCAAATCTCTCAAAACTAAAATTCTCCAGCCTAAGCAAATCTCCACTGCAATGCAATCGCATCCCTCCTGAAGTGTGGATACTGTGTTGCACATCACTTCTCCAGCTATAGCCTAAACTAATTTTTATAGACAGTTCAAGCATAACTTCCCTGGTCTGAAACACTGCCTCAGCTACTAAAAGCAAGTATCCCATAATGCCACCTTAATCGCTTTTTCCTGCATATCTTGATACTTTAAGGGATTGGTGAACATGCACACCTAGATCCCTCCGATCCTTGGTGCTTCCAGATTCTTGCCTTTCATCATATATTTCCTTGCCTTTGTCCTGTCCGAGTGCATCACTTCAAACATCCAAGATTAAATTCCATTTGCCATTGATCAGCTTGTTATACCCTCCTGTAATCTAACACTATGCTCCTCACTATTTACCACCTTACTGTTTTTCACATGGTCCGCAAACTTGTTGATCAATCCTTTTATATTCCAATCTTAAGTCATTTATATCTTCCACAAACAGCAAGGACTCCAGCGCTGGTCTTTGCAGAGCCTCTTTGGACACAGGCTTAGTTTTTCAAAAAACCCATTATCCATCACTATATGCTTCCTGCACTCAGCCATTTGTCTACAAAGAGATCTTAATCAGCGGGTTTTGAGAAGATTTGTAGCTCAGGTTGAGGTTCTGGATGTAGGTTTGCTCGTTGAGCTGGAAGGTTCATTTTCAGACATTTCATCACCATACTAGGTAACATCTTCAGTGAGCCTCTGGACGAAGCACTGCTGATGATTCCTGCTTTCTCTTTATATGTTTAGGTTTCTTTGAGTTGGTGATGTCATTTCCTGTGGTGATGTCATTTCCTGTTCTTTTTCTCATGGGGTAGTAAATGGTATCCAAATCAATGTGTTTGTTGATAGAATTCTGGTTGGAATGCCATGTTTCTAGGAATTCTTGTGCATGTCTTTGTTTGGCTTATCCTAGAATGGATGTGTTGTCCCCGTCGAAGTGGTGTCCTTCCTTATCAGTATGTAAGGATACTAGTGAGAGTGGGTCATGTCGTTTTGTGGCTGGTTGATCATGTATTCTGGTGGCTAGTTTTCTGCCTGTCTGTTAAATGTAGTGTTTGTTACAGTTCTTGCACGGTATTTTGTAAATTACATTAATTTTGCTTGTCTGTATAAGGTCTTTCAAGTTCATTAGCTGCTGTTTTATTGTGTTGGTGGGTTTGTGGGCTACAATGTTGCCAAGGGAGTCTGGCAGTCATTTCGAGATGTCTTTGATGTTGGGGAGAGTGGCTAGGGTTTCTGGACACGTTTTGTCTGCTTGTTTGGGTTTGTTGCTGAGAAATCGGCGGACTGTGTTCATTGAGTACCCATTTTTTGAATACACTGTATAGATGATTTTCCTTTGCTCTGCATAGTTCCTCTGTGCTGCAGTGTGTGGTGGCTAGTGAAATAATTTTCTGATGCAGCTCTGTTAGTAGGTGTTGGGATGATTGCTTCTGTAGTTCAATATTTAGTCCGTATGTTTTGTTTTCCTATAGACACTGGTTTGAAGTTCCCCATTGGCTGTTCAATCCACTGTGACATCTAGGAATGGCAGCTTGTTGGTGTTTTCCCCCTCTTTAGTGAACTTTATGCCAGTAAGGGTATTATTGATGGTCTTGAAAGGTTTCCTCTAATTCATTTCATTTAGTGATGACAAAGGTGTCATCCACACAGCAGACCCAAAGTTTGGGTTGGGTGGTTGGCAGAGCTGTTTATTCAAGTCTCTGCATTACTGCCTCTGCTAAGAACCTTCATATCAGAGATCCCATTGGTGTTACGTTGGTTTGTCTGTAAGTTTTGTTGTTGAAGGTGAAGTCATCAAGCTAGTGGACCTATGCCTTACCACACACTTCACCTTCAACAACAAAACCTACAGACAAACCAACTATGGGGTGTATTTTTAAGGTGAGAGGAGAAAGATTTAAAATGAATGTGAGGGGCACCGTTTTACACAGAAAGTGGCCCGTCTGTGAAATGAACTGCCAGAGGAGTTGAGATGCTAATTGAACGTGTTTTGAGAAGATTTGTAGCTCACATTGAGGTTCTGGATGTAGGTTTGCTCACTGAGTGGAAAGTTCATTTCCAGACGTTTTGTCATACTACTAGGTAACATCTTCAGTGGGCCTCCATGCAAAGCACTGCTGATGATTCCTGCTTTCTATTTATATGTTTGGGTTGGTGATGTCATTTCCTGTTTTTTTTCTCTCAGGGGGTGGTAGATGGGGTCTAACTCGATGTGTTTGTTGATAGACTTTGGATTGGAATGTCATACTTTTAGGAATTCTCGTGCATGTCTCTCTTTGGCATTTCCTAGGATGGATGTGTTGTCCTTCCTTATCTTTTATGTAAGGATACTAGTGAGAGACGGTCATGTCATTTTGTGGCTAGTTGATGTTCATGTATCCTGGTGGCTAGTTTTCTGCCTGTTTGTTAAATGTAGTGTTTGTTACAGTTCTTGCACGGTATTTTGTAAATGACATTAGTTTTGCTTGTTGTCTGTATAAGGTCTTTCAAGTTCATTAGCTGCTGTTTTATTGTGTTGGTGGGTTTGTGGGCTACCATGATGCTGGTGGGGGGTGGTGGGGTGGGTGGGGGAATTGTCTGAGTAGTCCCCCTTGCTAGTTGAGTATTTTGCATCGGTGTTTACTGTGAGGATATGGAAGCTAGAGAACTTGTGGAGATGAATAGCGACATCTTGAAAAAGGTCCATGTTACGGAGGAGGAGACGCTGGACATCTTAATGTACAAAGGTGGATAAATCCACAGGACCTGATCAGAACCTAGAATTTTGTGGGAAGCTAAGGAAGTGATTGCTGTACCTTTGCTGTGATATTTGTATCATCGATAGCCTCAGGTGAAGTGCAGGAAGACTGGAGGTTGGCTAACATGGTGCAATTATTTAAGAAACGTAGTAAGGAAATGCCAGGGAGCTATCAACTGGAGGGCCTAACATTAGTGGTCGGTAAGTTGTTGGAAGGGATCCTGACGAACAGGATTTACATATACTTGGGAAGGAAAGGACTGATTAGGGATCGTCAATATGTCTTTGTGCATGGAAAATTGTGTCTCATAACTTAATTGAGTTTTTTTGAAGAAGTAACAAAGGATTGATGAATGCAGAGCAGTGGGCGTGATCTACATGGACTTCAGTTTGCAGTTGACCCGAAACATCGAGTTTCCTGCTCCTTGGATGCTGCCTGACCTGCTGTGCTTTTCAAACACTACTCTAATGTCCAGCATCTGCAGTGCTCACTTTTGCCTTTATTGGTCAGTGCATTGAGTATAGGAGTTTGGAGGTCATGTTGTGGCTGTACAGGACATTGGTTAGGCTGCTTTTGGAATATTGCATTCTCTTCTGGTCTCCCTCATATAGGAAGGATGTTGTAAATCTTTTCTGAACCCTTTCAAATTTCACAAGGATGTTGCCAGGTTGGAGGTTTGATCTGCAGGGAGAGGATGATTAGGCTAGGGCTATTTTTCATGGAGTATTGGAGGCTGAGGGGGAGACCTTATAGAAGTTTATAAAATCATGAGGACATAGATAAGATGAATAGTCAAGGTCTCTTCGCCAGGGTAGGGGAGTCCAAAACTAGAGGTCATAGGTTTAATGTGAGAGGGTAAAGATATGAAAGGGACCTAAGGGGCAACTTTTTCACACACAGGGTGGTGCATGTATGGAATGAGCTGCCAAAGCAAGTGGTGTAGGCTGTACAATTACAACATTTAAAAGGCATCTGGATGGATATGAGTAGGTCCAAATGCTGGCAAATAGGACTAGATTAGTTTAGGATATCTGGTCGGCATGGATGAGTTGGACCAAAGGGTCTGTTTCCATGCTGTACATCTCTATGACTCTAAGTGGTGGATGCAGATACAGTTACGATCCTTAAAAGATCTTAGAATAAATAATTAATTAATTATTATTTAAATATTAATAGGAAAAATTTGCAGAGAGATGGGCCAAATGCAGGCAGGTGGGAATAGTTTAATTTGAGAATATGTTTGCCGTGGAGCTGTTAAACCAAAGAATCTGTTTCAATGCTATAGAACATCGTAACGCAGAACAGGCCCTTCCGCCCTCGATGGCTCCACAGGTCAGTGCAACAATCTGAAGCCTATCTAACCTACAGTACTCCACTTTCATCCATATGTCTATCCAATGACCATTTAAATGCCCTTAAATTTGGCAAGTCTACTACTGTTACAGGTAGGGCATTCCACACCCCTACTAGTAAAGAAACAACCTCCGACATTTGTCGTTCACCCCTCGTGCTAGCCATCACCGTCTGATGAAAAAGGCTGTTACTGTCCACCCCATCGAACCCTCTGATTATCTTGTATGTCTTAAGTCACCTCTCAACCTTCTCTCTAATGAAAACAGCCTCAAGTCCCTCAGCCTTTCCTCATAAGACCTCCATACCAGGCAACATCCTAATAAATCTCCTCTGAACCCTTTCCAAAGCATGACTGAGTTTGACTCCATATCTGATCTTATTAACAGACATAAATATAAGCACTAAGAGCAGGAATGTAGTGTTAAATCCCATAAGAATGCTGATTCTTTTACTTCAACTCGTCTTCTCATTCAGTATCCCTTGATTCCTGTGGATGCAAGGATCTGACCATCTCAGACCTTGAATAATCTCAACAGTTCTACATTTTTAGCAGTCTGGCAGATAATATCAAATATCCCCAAATCTGTTGTGTGAATAAACCTCTCCTTCTAATGGCCGGCCCCCTATTCTGAGTCTGTGAACCTTAGTTCCACACTGATGAGTAAGGGCAAACATTTAACCAATAAAGCCTTCTCAGAAACTTTCCAGCCTATTCTCCCCATTGAAAGTTATGTGCCTTCTGATATCCTGAGGTACTGAAAGGTGCTATAGAAATTCCAATCTTTCATTCATTGAGATAGAAGTGAGACAGTTCATATTACTCCTGCGCTTTCTCAGTAAATGTGTACCAACTGCTTGCAGGTCTAGGTTGTAGCTTGAGTTTCATGCTCCTTCCTGGAACCCAGTCTTGGCATTACTTGACTCTTCTGCTCAATTCATCTCTTCAAAGTTTGTTGCCTTTCATTTTTAAACGGTTGAGGCAAATATCAAGGGAAAGCTCTGAAAATGAATGGAAGGATGTTTCTGATAGGGTTGAGGTAATGAGAGGAGGGAAGAAGCTTGCAGGGAGTATAGATACATAGGCATGTACTAGAAGTCTGTTTCTGTGCTGCATTTTTCTGCATGATTCAATATGGATCCCAATGCATTCTTTTTTCCAAAAAAAAGTGTTGAACCTCATTGCTTCAACCACTAAAGTATTGGGACTTGCAGATGATATTTTTGCATGTGGGGAGGCTGTTCACTGCCAGATATCATCGGAGAGATGAGTACTTCAAGGGCAGTAGGGCAATTGTTGACCCAAACCCTCAGGTCTCTCATTGACCCACTGCTCTGGAGTACAAATCCAGCAGTACGTCATCTCCCTGTGCCTTCCACACAGAAAATGATGGACAGCAAAGGTAGCACACATCTGAGCATAATTTGCATTCAGTACAGCACCTTGTCCAAACTTAATTTCTTGGGTGCCCAAAGTATTCTCTCATTCCAGTCAGAATCTTATTTGCAAGTTTCAGAAAAGTGCTGAGAGTTTCGTCTCCTATTATAATTTGCCAGCTGTTGACTTAAAACAATCTAAGCTGATGTGGTCATTATTGTAGTTTGTCTTTTGGAACATACCCACCTACATTGATTCAGGAAGACAAAACAAGGATCTACTTTGTAAACCATCCAGATCAAACAGTGAGTTTTTAGAGGTATCTAAACTGGTGTGATTAGCATATTGTTTATGAAGAAAATCAATTTGTGTCAGGGTATTGGTGTGCTGATAAACTGCATCAGCAATTAGCAGTGCAGTAGATTACCTCATCACCCCAGGCGTCTCCCACCCACAGCTTCCAACCTCATAGTCCGGGAACCCCGCACTGCCCGGTTCTACCTCCTTCCCAAGATCCACAAGCCTGACCACCCTGGCCGATCCATTGTCTCAGCATGCTCCTGCCCCAGTGAACTTATCTCTACCTACCTCGACACTGTCCTATCCCCCCTAGTCCAGGAACTCCCCACATACGTTCGAGACACCACCCACGCCATTTCCGACGCCCCTCCCCCAAGTCCCTCCTCCCTACCTTTTATCTTAGCCTGCTGGACAAACTTTCCTCATTCCTGAAGAAGGGCTTATGCCCGAAACGTCGATTCTCCTGTTCATTGGATGCTGCCTGACCTGCTGCGCTTTTCCAGCAACACATTTTCAGCATTTGATAATGTTCCCCCTGGTAGGCTCATTCAGAAGGTCAGGAGGAATGGGATATAGGGAAACGTAGCTGTCTGGATACAGAATTGGCTGGCCAACAGAAGACAGTGAGTGGTAGTAGAAGGAAAATATTCTGCCTGCAAGTCTGTGGTGAGTGGTGATCCACAGAGATCTGTCCTTGGGCCTCTACTGTTTGCAATTTTTGTTAATGACTTGGATGAGGGGATTGAAGGATGGGTTAGCAAGTTTGCAGACAACACAAAGTTTGGAGGTGTCGTTGACAGTATGGAGGGCTGTTGTTGGCTGCAACGGGACATTGACAGAATGCAGAGATGGGCTGAGACGTGGCAGATGGAGTTCAACCTGGGTGAATGCGAAATGATGCATTTTGGAAGGTCAAATTTGAAAGCTGAGTACACGATTAAAGACAGGATTCTTGGCAGTGTGAAGGAACAGAGGGATCTTGGTGTGCAGGTACATAGATCCCTTAAAATGGCTACCCAAGTGGACAGGGATGTTGAGAAAGCATATGGTGTTTTGGCTTTCATTAACAGGAGGATTGAGTTTAAGAGTCGTGAGATCTTGATGCAGCTCTATAAAACTTTGGTTAGAACGCACTTGGAATACTGTGTCCAGTTCTGGTTGCCCTATAATAGGAAAGATGTGGATGCTTTGGAGAGGGTTCAGAGGAGGTTTACCAGGATGCTGCCTGGAATGGAGGGCTTATCTAACAAAGAGAGGTTGACTGAGCTCGGACTTTTTTCTGTGAAAAAAAGAAGGAAGACAGGGGACCTAATTGAGGTGTACAAGATAATGAGAGGCATAGATAGAGTTGATAGCCAGAGACTTTTTTTTCCCAGGGCAGAAATTGTTAACACCAGGGGTCATAGTTTTAAGCTGTTTGGCGGAAAGTATAGAGAGGATGTCAGAGGTGGGTTATTTACACAGAGAGTTGTGAGAGCATGGAATGCGTTTCAAGCAGCAGTTGTGCAAGCAAGGCCATTGGGGATATTTAAGAGACTGCTGGACATGCATATGGTCACAGACATTTGAGGGTTCGTACATTAGGTTTACCTTACATGAGGATCAATGTTTGGCACAACATCGTGGGCTGGAGCCCCTGTCTCCCCACCCCCACCCTCCCCTAGCTTATCTCTCCACGCTTCAGGCTCTCTGCCTTTATTCCTGATGAAGGGCTTTTGCCCGATTTTGCTGAAGCTCTTCAATGCTGCCTGAATTGCTGTGCTCTTCCAGCACCATTGATCCAGAATCTGGTTTCCAGCATCTGCAGTCATTGTTTTTACCTTACATCAGTGGATTCCCAAGTGTCCAGTGATATCAGGTGAAAGTGTAGATGTAAGAACTAAACCAAATCTCATACAGCAGCAAAATAAAAACCGAAAGAACCGCAGATGCTGTAAATCAGAAACTAAAACAGAAATTGCTGGCAAAGCTCAGCAGGTTTGGCAGTATCTATGAAGAGAAATCAGAATTAACGTTTTGGGTCCAGTGACCCTTCCTCAGAACTGTTTTTGCTTCTCGTATTACAGCACTTGAAGGTCAGCTTGGAAGCTGTGTGAAGATTAGAGTGGTGCTGGAAAAGCACAGCAGGTCAGGCAGCATCTGAGGAGCAGGAAAATCAGCGTTTTGGGCAAAAGCCCTTCATCAGGAATCGATTTTTTTTTCCTGCTCCTCAGATGCTGTCTGACCTGCTGTGCTTTTCCAGCACCACTCTAATCTTGACTCTGATCTTCAGCATCTGCAAAACTCACTCTAACCTTGGAAGCTGTGTGGTTAATTGATGCTAGGATTGAGTTGCATTTGAGTCTGTGTGTCAAGTCCAGATAATTGGTTATGTTGAACACAGCCATAAATCCCAAGCCATAAAAAATGGGTATCTAATTTCTTAAAGCATTAATTCTCAGATGTGAGACTTAGTTTGACAAGCAAACCTGTTGGTTGCCCATTCCAACTTGCCCACAATTGTGGATCTTCTGCTAGTGATTGTATCTTTATCACTGTGGTATAGGTAGAGCATTCAATATTATTAACCCAGCGGTGAAGGAGTAGTGATGCATGTCCAAGTCAGAATGGTGTATGTTCTGCAGGTGATGTTGATATATGACGAGTTGATGGGAGTGAAACTGTACTCCCTCACGAAAGGATTAGGAACAAGAGGACACGGATTTAAAGTAATTTGTAAAAGAACCAAAAACAACACCTAAAATAGCTTTTCCAAGCAGTGTGTGTGTTAAGATCTGGAATGCACTGCCAGGGATTATGGTGGAGCAGGTTCAGTTGAGGGATTGTAAAGATTATTAGACTGTTATCTGAAAAGCAAGAATGTGTAAGGTTCCAGGGAGAAGGCTGGGAAAAGGCACCAAATAAATTTCTAATTCAGAAATCCTGTGCAGGTATGGCTGCCTCCTGTGCTGAAACATTGCTATAATTTTACTGATTGATGATTTGTGCTTCCCCAGAGAAGGGTGGCAGTATGGTAATTGAGAAGCTGTAGATAGATTCTTGACTAACAAGGAAGTCAAAGGTTATTGGGGTAAGTCAGAAGGTAGAATTGTGGCCACAATTCTAATCAACCACAATCTGCTTGAATAGAGGAGCAAGCTAAATGGGCCTTAATTTTATGTTGGTATGGTCAGATTGACCTCTTGAAAGTGATTGAAGCTCTCCTTTTAGGATTTAGAACCGTTTTGCACATGGAATAAACAAGACTTTGTTTGACCGGCCAAATTAAACAGTAAGTTTCTAAAGGCATCTAAACAGGTATGATTAGAATGTCATATATGGGGAAAATCAATCTGTGCCAGGGTACTGGTGTGTTAATAAAGACTGCATCAGAAACAAAGTGCGGTGGATGAGAAAGCTGAAAGAACTGCAAATGCTCAAACTCTGAAACAAAACATTAATTTCTGGAAAATCACTGGACTTGAATTGTTATCTCTGATTTCTTGCCATGGATGCTACCAGATCTGCTGAGATTTTTCAGCAATTTCTGTTTTAGTGCAGTAGATTATATGAGTGGATTTGCAAGTGTCCGATTGTATGTTTTAATGTCTGGTAAGGATTAGATGTGCCAGCACTGTAGTGATTTATAATCCCACCTGGTTCCCCCTGTAATGCTCCCAGTAGCTTGTTGGTGAAGGAAGATTTCAAAGCTGCTCTTTCCTTGAAATAGATTAATTTACGAGGTGAAATGCTACAAATATGTATACATATATCCAGACTCCACACAACCTTTATCAATAAGCTAGTTCAAATAGCCATTCAGATGATGCTCTCTATTAAGTGAAGCACATATAGGTATGGTTAACATCCATGTTTCTGCCATTCTACTTCAAGCTATATATTTTTAAAAATCTCTAATGAGTGATTAGACAGTCAGGTGGACCTTTGTACAAATTGATCTGTTAGAAGCTCCTTGGGGAGGTTTCGTTCAAATTCTGTTTTTCAGGGGGTTTCCATGATTTTCTCAAGTTACAAGGGAAAATGGCAGAACACGTGTCACCCCTCCCTTTATGTTCACTGGTGAATAATTGACCCATCAATTCAGGTTGGTCTGGAACACTTATTTGGTCCGTTGTTGAAACATCAGCTGCATGTTTGGGTGTATTTGCCTCTGGGTGCTGACGGGAGTGCTTCACATGATGACAATATGTTTACAACCAATTCATGTTTCTACGATGCCAGATCCAAAGAGAAGCTGTAATCATCTCTCATAATGCTGTCCTTTCATTCACTTCTCTTTACCACATTGAAGCTTTTAATAAGCTAAAGCGTATGACATCGTTAGTTGCATTAATGTGTGATGTCAGACTGCCATACATCATAAAGTGTGGGTTATAGTTCCCTCTTGTTCCATTGCTGATCATGGCTGAGTGGTCCTGGTTAGTGTGATCCTACCTTTTTTCTCCCCCTATCTCACCCAAACTCAAAGTAAGATTACAGGATAATAAGCTAAGGCACCCCGAGATGGCTCATAACAACACCTTCCATTTTTATCCATCCTTCATAATGTTCTTAGATATCCCAGGAGTGTTATCAGACACCATTTGACACTGTGCCACTTTGGGTTATATTGGAACAGGTGATCAATTCTGGGTCAAAGGTTGACCCCATTGGCAATGGTTATCCTGCTTTCTAGCATTGCTGTCCAATTCTGACCCCTTGCACATTCCCCCCACCATTATCAACAGTCAAGCCTTTGTGGGGCAATTAAAATCGGAGATGCAGATATATCAGAAGGTTGTGGGGTTGAAGGAGGTTACAAAGGTAGCAGAAGGCAGGGAATAATGGCCTATGGAGAAACTTGAGAACGAGGATGGGAGTTTTAAACTGGAGTCCTTTCTTAGCCCATCTTGGTCTGCTAGCAGAGGGGGATGCATTTGAACAGCTTAGGTCATGGTCAGCACAGTTTATAGGGAGTAGCATAGAATACAAGAAGCTAACGAAACTGAAATAGTCAGCTTTGGGGGTTTATGAAGTCATAGATGAGTGTTTCAGTAGGTGGTACGTTGCGGCAAATATGTTATGGAAATAGACAATCTTAGTGCTGGTAAATCTAGATGCTCCTGTGAGAAGTGTGTTGATGGTCAAATGACAATGTTCTATGGGGCACAGAGCCCCTGTAGATGAATGTAGTGTAGCAGAGGGTCATGAAGCTAGTCTTTACAGAGGAGAAACATACTGAGGTTATAGAGTCATAGAAGGTACAGCATGGAAACAGACCCTTTGGTCCTATTTGTCCATGCCAACCAGATATCCTAGATTAATCTAGTTCCATTTGCCAACATTTGGCCAATATCCCTCTGAACCCTTCCTATTCATGTACTCACCTGGATACTTTTTAAATGTTGCAATTGACCAGCCTCCACCACTTCCTCTGGCAGCACATTCCAAACATGCACCCTCCTCTGTGTGAAAAAGTTGCACCTTAGGTTCCTTTTAAATCTTTCCCCTATAACCTTAAACCTATACCCTCTAATATTAGGCTCCTCTACCCTGGAAAAAAGTCCTTGGCTATTCACCCTATCCGTGTCCCTCATGATTTTATACACCTCTAGAAGGTCACCCCTCAGCCTCTAACGATCCATGTTACATAGGAGGAAGATATTCTCAACCATGACTGAACCAAATAGATATCCATTGAATCAGCAGGCCCTCCAATCACTGGTAGGATTGTCCCCAAACGCAAGAATAGTCATGTTTCACTACAGATTGCTGGTTCTCAAACTGGGATTTGCAGGAAACTGTTCAAAGGATCCACAATATAAAAGTTATGGAGAAGCAGAGTGGCATATTCACACATACCTGTTCATTTTATTACTTAAATGCTTTTTACTTTGAGTATTTCATATTATGTGCATTATAATTTAGATGGGGTCCACAATTCATGATACACTGGAAAAAGGGGTCCTTCAATTTTAACAAATATTTCAGATCCACTGATGCAATGTTGAAGACTGCTGGAGGATAAGAATGTCCAAAGAGTGGTGCAAAACCCCCACCTGTGCCTTGAGTCCAGTGGTTAATAGCAGCTTAGTTAATATTCTGTCCTCTCATCAGAGCCACTGACAAATTTGAGCAGCTTGTGGCAGAGTTCCCTCTGAGAACTGGTACACATACATGAGGCCTCTGCTAAAACAGTACTGTACTAAAGCAGTTTAAAGTTCTCGATGGCCCTATTTATGCAGAGCCAGGAGATGAGCACAAGCCTTAGGCTTTCCACAGATTACTGGCACATTTCGAAATGTCAGTAACATCTCTCTCTCTCTCTCTCTTTTTTTTTCTCCTCCTCTTTCCCCCCCCCCAAGGTTTCATTTACACCATTTGTGGAAGAGAGAGAGATGCAAAAAGTTATCAGCTGTGATCTTTCCCACAACCTGGGTTATCACATTATAATCTGTGTACACTTAAGGCTCAGAGTTTCCCATCCCCCTCCATCCTTCAATCTCCCATTTCCCCACCCCCCCTCTTGCTTCAAGCTTCATTCCCCTGCACAGGCTTCTGCACGTCTCCCTCTTTTCAGATGTTTTCTATATTGTGGAACGTTGCTCGCTTTTCCTGTTTCATGACTTGTTCCTGATTTGGTTTCTGCAATGTCCTTTTAAATGGGTGCATTTTTTTTCTTTGATTTCCAAGTAAGTGTGCAGCAGTTGCATTTACAAATAGCCAGTAATGGAAACATTTTGGGTCCCTGCTGAGGCCCTTGCTTTTTCTTAGTCCCACACTCCTGTTCTGTGGATTGAAGTGGTGGCCATGTCTTGCAGGCCACTAATGGCTCTTATTCCTTGTTTCTGGATCAGTGGTGCTGGAAGAGCACAGCAATTCAGGCAGCATCCGAGGACAGGCAAAATCGACGTTTCGGGCAAAAGCCCCTTCGCTTCTCGCTCTTATTCCTTGGTCTAACCTAGGTAAAAACCACTGGTAAAGTCTGGTCACCATGGCCACCTAACCTGTGTAGCTTAGTCCATGCTGGGTGAACCTGGAGGCAATGGGTGTTGTCCAGTGGGATAGGAGAATACTATCAACAACCTAAGCTAGGTTATTATATCACTTTTAAGTTTCTGTTTGTCCTCAATAATCTGTGGTGTTCCTTTTAAATATTTTGTGTTTTCAGTTGATTCACCATAGTCTTATCTGTCACCTATCCCTTGCCCTACTCCCCTTCCCCACCATATGCAGCCAATGTTGGGAATGAGAAAAGAAGCCTTGCTTAATTCAATGAAGGGTAGGTCGGGGTATTTCTGTGAAATTCCTTTGTCCTTTCTGCATGACAAATTAAACTAAGGCAGCACAAAATTCCTTTCCTAATATCCCGATTACCCTTTATATGCTGAAGTTACACCCCCCAGCTGACAGGAAACTCTGCAACTCCTTATTAAATGTTTGCAGCAAATTCATACTCAATATATCTATTCAAGCTTCATGACTGTTTGGGAATAAAAAAACACAGCTATCAAGCCTGCTTCTGAGCTTGAATAACTTGAACATATTCTGCCTCCATCCAATCTAACTCATTAGCATGGGCATGGTTAGACTTTTCTTTCATGGCCTCATACCTTTGTTAAGAATGGGGGTGAGCAAAGGATTCTGTTCCTGATCGCAGACGACTCTTTCAGAGGGAACTATACAAATATTTGAAGGAACAAAAACAAAAGAGCTGCAGAATACTGAAGGACTGGGGCTGAAACACATTCTTTGGAAGGGTCAGAACAGACTTGGTGAGCTTAATGACCTTCTGTGCTGTCATATTCTTAGATTCAACTTTAACCAAACATTTCAAAAGTCGGAACCGGCGACAGCAAAGAGTTTGAACTCTGGATGAGATCAGATTCCTTCTTCACTGCAGGGGCAGCTGTGATTTTCACCTGAGCCTTGGTCACTCCTGAGAAACAGGAGCAGGTTCTTTATACGCCAGAGGAACTGTAATTTCATCCAGGCTCCTGTACAATGCACAGCTCACTATAGTTAGCAGCGATAGTGTTGAAGATGGATGCAGTATTTAAGTTTTTCTTGCTGTTGTAATTTTTCTTTGCTGTCGCCGGTTCCGACTTTTGAAATGTTTGGTTAAAGTTGAATCTAAGAATATGACAGCACAGAAGGTCATTAAGCTCACCAAGTCTGTTCTGACCCTTCCAAAGAATGTGTTTCAGCCCCAGTCCTTCAGTATTCTGCAGCTCTTTTGTTTTTGTTCCTTCCAATATTTGTATAGTTCCCTTTCGGCAAACCCTACTGAATTTGATCCCACCACCATATATATCAGACAATATATTGCAAATCTTAACCACTTTACAGTTTTTACACCTGTTGCCAGGGTTGGAGGGTTTGAGCTATAGGGAGAGGCTGAATAAGCTGGGGCTGTTTTCTCTGGAGCGTTGGAGGTGATGTTATGGAGGTTTATAAAATCATAAGGGGCATGGATAGGATAATGAGACAAAGATTTTTCCCCAGATTAGGGAAGCCCAAAACTAGAAGACATAGGTTTAAGGTGAGAGGGGAAAGATTTAAAAGGACCTGAGTGGTGTGTGTATGGACTGAGCTGCCAGAGAAATTGGCAGCAATTGGTACAATTACAACATTTAAAAAGCATTTGGGTGGGTACATGAATAGGAAGGGTTTAGAGGTAAAAGGAGCAAATGGGACTAGATTAATTTAGGATGTCTGGTTGGCATGGGTGAATTGGACCAAAGGGCCTGTATTCATGCTGGGCAGCTCTATGATTCTGCCTTTTTTTTATTACTGTCACTCAGTCTTCTGGTTGTCATCCCATCAGCTACTGGAAATATTATCTGGCTTTAAAACTTTACATAAGATCTCTTATTCTTCTTTGTTACAGGGAGAACAATCCCCAGGTTCTCCAGTCTACCCATGCAGTAATAATCCTTCATTCCCTGGAACCATGTCAGTAAATCACTTTCAAACCCTCTACAAAGCCTTCTCATCCTTCCTAAAGTGCAGAGTGTTGAACTGTCTATCTCTTCAAACTTCTTCGGATATGAATTTGCAGTTGGAATACTCTGGGAATAGTTTACTGGTCCCTTAGATAGCTGGTTTTGCTTTTTTCAACTTGGGAATTGTTGACAGAATTATAAGCAGTTCTGAGTCACAAATATTTACTTTATTGACATCAGCTTCTCTAATTGTGCAAGAGCAAGCTGCCATTTTAGAACAGTGCACAAGTACTCTAATTGACAAGCTGGCTGGCTCACTAAGTTTAAAGGGCCTCTGTTACTTGGCGTGAAAGTGTTACAGCTTTGCTTCAGCTCTGTCCTGCCTGTTGCCGTTACTTAGTATGACTTTGGCAAGGATCATTTTCCCCACCCTCTGCTGGGTGACTCAGTTTAGTAATGTGATATGAAGCTGCACAAAACCCTTACCAGATCCAAGATTCTCACCCAACCCCGGCCTTTAAAAAAAGGAAATCCAGAACCCAGTGTGGAAAATATAATGATTTCAGTTTTATTGAAATCTTTTTGAAGAGGGCCCACAGAGAATTAGTTTCAAAAATGGGAAACTAAGGAATGGTCAGCTTAGCATTGATTGTGAGTAATAAGTAAGTAGGTTTGTGTTCATATGGCTCCTTTCACAACTTCTGGGTATCTCAAGCAGCCTCACAGCCAGTGAAGTACTTATTGAATTGTAGTCACTACAAAACACAGCAAGCTCCCACAAACTACAGTTCATAATAGCTAGATAATTTGTTTCGTAGAATCCCTACAATGTGGAAGCAGGCCACTCAGCCCATTGAGTTCACACCAACCCTTTGAACAGTATCCCATCCATACTTCTCCCATCCCTATAACCTTGCATTTCCCATGGCTGACGCACCTAACCTGCACATCCCTGGACACTATTGGCAATTTAGCATGGCCAGTCCACCTAACCTACTCACCTTTGGGCTATTGAAGGAAACTGAAGGAAACCCACGCAGACACGGGGAGAATATGCACACTCCACACAATTGCCAGAGGGAGGAATCAAACCCAGGTCCCTGATGCTGTGAGGCAACAGTGCTAACCACTGAGCTACCATGTTAACATCGTGTTTGTTTGCTGCTGATTAAGAGAGAGCTATTTGCCAGGATACTGAGTAGAACAGCCTCCACTCTTGTTACAAATTAATGCTCTATAATCTTTTATGTTCACCTGAGAGGGCATCCAGGCTTCCGTTTAATGTCTCATCCAAAAGGTGGTACTTCAAATAGTGCAGCACTTCACTAGGTTTTTGGGATCTCAAACTCCTGATTCTCTGACTCAGGAAATAAGTAAGGAGAGGTGACCCACTGACCCAAGCTGCCAAAAGCGTGATAGCAAGGCAACATTAGCACAGCAATGTTTCTGTTTTACAGTAAAGTCTACTTATAATGAGTAGCATGCTTAGGTGAGGCTGTATTTAACAGCAGCAGATGTATCAACTTGATACAAGATGACTAGAGGTGTTCAAGTTTTACCCAAGCTCAAAATTAGTCCAAAGTGAATTTTTAAAATGCCATTCAGTCCATCTTGCTCATGCTGGCTCTTTAAAGGAGCCATCTAGTTAATATTATTTTGCTGAGCCTACCCCACAGCCCTCCAATTTATTTTCCTTTTCAAGCATTTAGCCAATTCACCTTTGGAATTTACAATTGAGTCTGCTACCAACACCCTCTCAGGCAACTCATTCTAGATCAATGCTCTTCCATCTCTGCATCTGGAATTTCAAGTAATGTTGGCCCTTTTTTAATTCATTAAATTATGGCATGTCTTGAAAAGCATGTCCACAGGGAACTGCACTGAGATCAACCAACGCTGTTCACTTTAGTTTTCCACAGTTGGAAAAGGGACAAAATTTTTGCCTGTCAAACTGATGTGGATTCAGATCTGAATCTGGGCGGTGGAAAGCTCAGTCATCTTGCTATTAGCAGCTAGCTTCCTTTTAAGAAGTTAGTTCAGTAGGAATTACGTTTGTGTTATGTACAATATTCCACGATATCGATCTCCTCTCAGTCTTTTGTAGAAGCTGTATGGAGCACAAGTGGTGTGACAGTAGAGCCAGTGAAGTAGTGGTAATATCACTGGGCTAGTACTGCAGATGTTCTGGGTACACAGGTTCAATTACCATGATAGCAGCTAGTGGAATTTCAAGTCAATTAATGAATCTGGTTTATAAAGCTAGTCTGAGTAATCATCAGTTGTCATGAAAATCCATCTGATCCATTAATCTCCTGGGAAGAAAAGCTGTCCTTTCCTGGTCTGACCTATATGTGGGCATTGCTGGCAAGGCCAACGTTTGTTGCCCATCCCATGAAAGATGGAAAAAAAGAAGTTTGCCAGATTTTGCCTGGTATCTCTCTCGTGAAGCCACTTGGGATGTTTACCTACCTTTAAAATGCGACATAAGTGAAAGGTGTTGTTGCAGCAAGTTGATCAAGGTTGTCAATTTGGAGGTCAGTTTGTCGGTTAAGTTGAAAGGTCATAAAGTTGATGCCCGACAGGAATGAAAAGCACCATCCATTTTAGTGTTGTTTCTGCAGGGTTTAATATTTGGCATATCAATTTCATACTTTATCAATTTAACAGCTAACAAAAACACCTGTTTGGCAGCAATTTCCGTTTGTATAGCTACTTAATAAAATTTCACAAGGCATTTCACAGGAAGTATATAAAAGAATGGAAGTGAATTATTTAATAAATTCAAGGATTTATTCAAGGCTGAGTAGGATTTTATGAGGCAAAGGAGTCAAGTGCTGAAGGGGGCAGCCTGGAAAGTGGAGTTGAGATCACGATCAGATCAGTCATGACCATATTGAATGGATTTCTCTTGCTTCTAAGTCCAGCATTCCTAAGAGCATTTTCCAGGAAATTATAACGACAAATGTCGTCAAAGTTTGCTCGTAGAGGTAGGTTACAAGGAGCATCTGAAAGGAATAGAGTGAGGTGCAAATGTAAAGAGCTTGGAGGGAATTCCAGAGCCTGGGACCTTGGCAGCTGAAGGCATGGCCAAGGTGCAGCAATATTGTCACGTTCCACTTGTTTGGACATGGAATGTGTATTGGCCTAAGTTACTGTAGGTTCAACAGCAGATAATTGTTGGGCTCATTTTGTGGTAATGATTGCAGAACATTGCTTGGAAAGTGTATCTGCTGATGGCTTAGAACTTTGTTTAAACTAAAATTGAAATCAGTGTGCAGCATGTTGATAGAGATGACCTTTTTCAAAGATGTGTTTTTAGTATGAGGTGGACTTAGTTAATTTGAAGGTGAGATTTCCACGTGGAAGTGGATGAAAGGTCGTGGAGTGGGGGGGGGGAGGGGAGGTGTGGGTGAGGTGGGGTTGATATGCAGGAATGTAGAATTGAGGTTATAATCAGATCAGCAGTGAGTTTATTGAATTACCGAAAGGCTTACTGTTCACATGTTCACGAGAAATTGTGGGCAACTTCACAATTAATAGAAAGATTTTCCTTTCTCTGATGTCTTTCATGCTCAGGTTGTTCCCAAGTGCTTTTACAAGTGCAGTCATTAGTATACTATCTTAAACTGCTTCAGTACATCTTTTACATGGTATATATTGCTCTGTTGATGGTGAATGGGGTTGCAATCCCACTAATAATCTGTGAAAACCAATGGAGAATTCAGTGAGGATGGTGCCCATAAGTTCCAGGTCTCCCTGTCTCTCAGTCTCTGTAGGCACTATTCTTAGTCATTGTACATTTTATAAATTTTTTTTGGGCATGCCTTTATTCTCCCTGCCTGTACTTTCTCATTCATTCTTTGCTTTCCCGATTTCTTTATTGAGTTCCCCTCTACTTTGTTTGCACTGATCTAGGAACTCTGCCATATTGAGCCCTTTCTATTTACCATAAGCTTCTCTTTATTTCTTAATCCTAACCTTTACGTCCCTTGACATCCAGGGTTCCCCAAACTTGGCCCCATCCCCTTGTTTAACTGGGAAGATATTTGCCCTGTACTAGCTTGTTCTCTTTGAATACCTTCCACTGCACGCTCAGTTGCATCTGCGAGTAGAGGCGATTTGACCAAAGTGAACAGAGCGTATCACATTTTTGTTCCCCCCTACATTCTACACTAAAATTATCCCAGTTGACATTTGAGTGGTTAAAATCCCCAACTTTTGCTGCCTTATTATTCTTGCACGTATCTGAAGTTTGAATGTTGTTTGATCCTCTATCTCTCCCTGACTGTCTGTTTCTTTGCCTGGGAGCCTGCGGTACACACCGAGTAGGACATTTACCCTGTTTTGAGTTTTTCACTTTTATCCATATAGCTTCATATAGTGATTATATTATAGACCCCTAATAGTCAGCGGGAAATTGAGAAACAAATTTGTAAGGAGTTTTCATTTATTGGTAAGAATAGTAAAGTGGTTATGGTATGGGATTTTAACTTTCCAAACATAGACTGGGACTGCCATAGTGTTAAGGGTTTAGATGGAGAGGAATTTATTAAGAGTGTACAAGAAACTTTTGAGTCAGTATGTAGATGTACCTACTAGAGAAGGTGCAAAACGTGACTTACTCTTGGGAAATAAGGCAGGGCAGGTGACTGAGGTGTCAATGGGTGAGCACTTTGGGGTCAGCGACCATAATTCTATTAGTTTTAAAAGGATGGAAAAGGGTAGACCAGAACTTATGGGTATCATCCTCACTGAATTCTCCATTGGTTTTCACAAATTATTAATGGTATTGCAACCCCATTCACCATCAACGCAGCAATATATACCATGTAAAATATGCACTGTAGCAGTCTAAGATAAGTTCTAAATTGGATGAAAGTTAATTTTGACAGTATTAGGCAAGAACTTTCAAAAGCTGATTGGGTGCAGATGTTCACAGGTAAAGGAACAGCTGGAAAATGGGAAGCCTTCAGAAATAAGATAACAGGAGTCCAGAGAAAGTATATTCCTGTTAGGGTGAAAGGAAAGGCTGGTAGATGTAGGGAATGCTGGATGACAAGAGAAATTGAGGGTTTTGTTAAGAAAAAGAAGGAAGCATATGTCAAGTATAGACCAGATAGATCAAGTGAATCCTTAGAAGACTATAAAGGCAGTAGGAGTATACTTAAAAGGGAAATCAGGAGGGCAAAAAGGGAACATGAGATAGCTTTGGCAAATACGGTAAAGGAGAATCCGAAGAGTTTTTACAAATACATTATGGGCAAAAGGTCACTATGGAGCAAATAGGGCCCCTCAAAGGTTAGCAAGGCAGCCTCTGTGTGGAACCTTAGGAGATACTAAACAAATATTTTGCATCAGTGTTCACTGTGGAGAAGGATATGGAACATATAGAATGTAGGGAAATAGATGGTGACATCTTGAAAAATGTCCATATTACAGAGGAGGAAATGCTGAATGTCTTGAGACGCATAAAGGTGGATAAATCCCCAGGATCTGATCAAGTAAACCCTGGAACCCAGTAGGAAGCTAGGGAAATGATTGCTAGGCCCCTTGCTGAAATACTTGTATCATCAGGTGAGGTGCCAGAAGACTGGAGGTTGACTAATGTGGTACTATTATTTAACAAGGGTGGTAAGGACAAGCCAGGGAACTATAGACCAGTGAGTCTGACGTCGGTGATGGGCAGATTGTTGGAGGGAATTCTGAAGGATAAGATATACATGTATTTGGAAAGGCAAGGACTGATTAGGGATAGTCAACATGGCTTTGTGCGTGGGAAATCATATCTCAACTTCATCTGAGTTTTTTGAAGAAGTAGCTAAGAGGATTGATGAGGCCAGAGTGGTAGACGTGATCTATATGGAATTCAGTCAGGCATTTGACAAGGTTCCCCATGGGAGACTGGTTAGCAAGGTTAGATCTCACGGAATACAGGGAGAACTAGCCATTTGGATATACAACTGCTCAAAGGTAGAAGACAGAGGGTGGTGGTGGAGGGTTGCTTCTCAGATTGGAGGCCTGTGACCAGTGGAAATGCCACAAGGATAGGTGCTGGGTCCACTACTTTTCATTATTTTATGAATGATTTGGATATGAACATCGGAGATATAGTTAGTAAGTTTGCACATGACGCCAAAATTGGAGGTGTAGTGGACAGCGAAGAAGGTTATGTCAGATTACAACTGGATCTTGATCAGATGGGCCAATGGGCTGAGGAGTGGCAGATGGACTTTAATTTAGATAAATGCGAGGTGCTGCATTTTGGGAAAGCAAATCTTAGCAGGACGTATACACTTAACCATTAAGTCCTCAGGAGTGTTGCTGATCAAAGAGACCTTGGAGTGCAGATTCTTAGCTCCTTGAAAGTGGAGTCGCAGGTAGATCGGATAGTGAAGAAGGCGTTTGTTATGCTTTATTGGTCAGAGTATTGAGTACAGGAGTTGGGAGGTCATGTTGCACAGGACGTTGGTTAGGCCACTTTTGGAATATTGCATGCAATTCTGGTCTCCTTCCTATCGGGAGGATGTTCTGAAATTTGAAAGAGTTCAGAAAAGATTTACAAGGATGTTGCCAGGGTTGGAGGGTTTCAGCTAGAGGGAGAGGCTGAATAGGCAGGGGCTGTTTTCCCTGGAGTGTCGAAGGCTGAGGGGTGACCTCGTAGAGGTTTATAAAATCATGAGGGGCATGGATAGGTTAAATAGACAAAGTCTTTTCCCTGGGTGGGGAACTCCACAACTAGAGGGCATAGGTTTAGGGTGAGAGGGGAAAGATAGAAAAGAGACCTAAGGGGCAACTTGTTCAGGCAGAGGGTGGTGCGTGTATGGAATAACCTGCCAGAGGACGTGGTGGAGGCTGGTAAAATTGCAACATTTAAAAGGTATCTGGATGGGTATATGAATAGGAAGGGTTTGGAGAGATATGGGCCAAGTGCTGGCAGGTGGGACTAGATTGGGTTGGGATATCTGGTCAGCATGGATGGGTTGGACCGAAGGGTCTGTTTCCGTAATGTACCTCTATGACTCTATTTGATAATCCTTCCAGCATATCGTTACCACTCAATGTTATAATTGATTCCTTGATCATATTGCAACGACTCCCACCCATTTATCTATCCCCCTCTCTATCTAGACTTAATACCCAAAAAAACAGGAATGTTGAGCTGCCAATCCTGCCCATCTTTTGTCCAAGTCTTAAACATGGCTGTGATGTCATACCCCCACATGTCTATCTTTCCTTTCAGCTCATCTATGTTATTCCTCAGGTGCCTTGAATTAAATATATTCCATTTAACTTTACTAAACTCAGACTTTCTAAACTAGCCTGTGCTTCCCCTGCCTTCCAGACTCACTGCGTTTTAAATTCTAATTCCATCTCCCTTCTGAGCTGTGTCAGGATCGCATGCCCCTGACAATATCATTTTAAATCCTTCCCAACAGCACTAGCAAATCTTCCTGCAACGCTGTTGGGGAGGATTTATCAAGATTTATCCCATTCTTGTTCAGAACTAACCTGTGGAGCCTGTGCAGATCCCACATCCCCAAGAAATTGTCTTACTGCCTCCCAGAATGCCTCCTTTCTGGAATAGTGTCTCTGCCTTATATTCATCTGCTCTATACCTCCATTCTTATGCTCACTACATCGGATTAGAAATAATCCAGAGATTGCTACCTTTTGAAGGTCTGCTTTTCAATTTCCAACCTAACTCCTTCAAGTCTGCTTGCAGGAACTAGAGTCATAGAATTTGTAGGACCTCATTTCTTTGCCTTTGGGGTGGCTCAGTGGTTAGCACTGCTGCCTCACAGTACAAGGGTCCCAGGTTCAATTCCAGCCAAGGGCGACTGTCTGTGTGGAGTTTGCACATTCTCCCAGTGTCTGCGTGGGTTTTCTCTGGGTGCTCCGGTTTCCTCCCACAGTCCAAAGATATGCAGGTTAGGTGAATTGAACAGGCTAAATTACCCAATGTGCTAGGTGCATTAGACAGAGGGAAATGGGTCTGGGTGGGTTACTCTTTGGAGGGTCGGTGTGGACTGGTTGGACTGAACGGCCTGCTTCTGCACTGTAGGGAATCTAATCTAATCTAAATTCATCTTCCATGTTACTCTTTCCCATCTGACTAGCCCAGTCAATATGCAGATTAAATTCCTATAAGACCATAAGACATAGGAGCGGAAGTAAGGCCATTCGGCCCATCGAGTCCACTCTGCCATTCAATCATGGCTGATGGGCATTTCAACTCCACTTACCCGCATTCTCCCCGTAGCCCTTAATTCCTTGTGACATCAAGAATTTATCAATTTCTGCCTTGAAGACAAGTGTAGTGCCCTTCTTGCACGCTTCCATTGTTTCCTGATTAATACCTTGTCCTTCAGTGAGGCAGCTTTTTTAGGACCTATAAACAACTTCCACCCTTGGCTCCTTTCATAGTATCATGGAGACATATTACACAAAAACAGGCTCTTCGGTCTAACTCATCCATGCTGACCAGATATCCTAAATTAATCTAATCTCCTTTGCCAGCATTTGGCCCATATCCCTCTAAACTTTTCTTATTCTGAAACCCATCCTGATGCCTTTTAAATGTTATAATTGTACCAGCCTCCACACCTTCCTCTATACACAGCACCCTCTGTGTGAAAAAGCTGCCCCTTAGGTTCCTTTTAAATTTACCCCTCTCACCCTAAAACTATGCCCTCCAGTTCTGGACTTCCCCACCCCAGGAAAAAGACCTTGTCTATTTCCCCTATCTATTTCCCCTATCCATGGTCCTCATGATTTTTATAAACCTCTATAACCCCTCAGCCTCCGACGCTCCATGGAAAACAGCCCCAGCCTATTCAGCCTCTTGCTATTCGTTGCTTCCACCAAATTGATACCACATCGCAATCTATTACACTGTATCTATAGTCACCAATGGTATCCTTAATTGAAAAATCTGCTCCAACTCCCTTTCTTTTTTCCCCTAATCTTGTGGAATGTTGATTATTCTTTAATGGTGAGTTCCCAGATTTGGTCACCCTCCAGCTATGTCTCTGGAATAGCTATCAAGTTGTATTGTCTTATTTCTATTCGTGTTGTCAGATCATCTATCTCGCTGCAAACCCTGCATGCGTTCAGGTAAAGAATTTTTAAGCTTTTACTTTTTACCATTATTAAATACTCGAGTTCTAATTTCTGCTCTACTCTTGTGTATATTTTCTATCCTTTCCTGACACACTTTCAATATAGAGTCATCCAGCATGGAAGCAGACCCTTCGGTCCAAACAGTCCATGCCAACCATGTTCCCACCTGCCTGCACTTGGCCCATATCCCTCCAAACCCCTCCTATTCATGGTCTTATTCAAATGTGTTTTAAATGTTGTAACTATACCCACTTTTTCTGACAGTTCATTCCACTTGTGAAACCACTTGAATGTATGTTGCCTCTTGGTTAAACTGCACCTCTTCTTTCCTTTTAATTTTTAACTTCCCTTCAATTCCCCACTGCTCACCAATTATTTTAAAGCCCTATCCACTTCCCTTTTCCTTTTAAAGTTTGCCAGGGCACTGATCCCAGCATGGTGCCATTTCCCCATGAATTTGAACTCATTTCTTCTAAGATAATCTTTAAATCACACCTTCACTTCTAATCTGCATGCTAAATTGCATTTGGCTTTGGTAGTATTCTGGAATTTATTACCTTTGTGGTTCTGCTTTTTAATTTAGCCCTGAGCTGCTCATAATCGTCGAGGAGAAACTCTTTACTGGTCCTCCTTATACCTACATAGACGATGACAACTGTAGCCCTTCCGTCCCACTCTAAGTACCTCTCCAGCTAAAACGAGATGTCCTGAACCTTGGCACCATGTTAGACAACACAGCCTTTGATACAATCCATACTTGCAGCAGAAAACGCTACCTAGTTCCAAAAAGTGCTCTGGAGGAAGGTGCCATGGTCAGTTCACTGATCCTGCTGCCTGGTCCCTCAGGACAAGAAGCAAAAAACTCATATCTTATTGGACAAAGTGCACTGGATGAGGGTCCCCCAAAGCTATATTTTGGATCTTCATACCTGCCTTACTTGCAGCCTCACCCTTCTTCCCTCCACATGCAAAATTTTATGAAACTAATCTGAGGTGTGTGTCTGCATCATGAAACATGATGTCACAGACCTCTTCTCCCCATGTGGTGCAGTACCTGGCAGTTCAGACTCCAGCTCAGCAATTGAGTTGAAGTTCCTCAAGCAGTTAACACTGGCTGCAGACATGGTCACTGGTATCCACCAGCACTCACATACTACAGCTGCAAAACATTGCCTGCCCAGCCTTCTGAATAATTTGGTTGCTAAATATTTTAAAAGTGACATTATTAACTGTGCTGCTCAGCTGCAGTAACATATCCTGATTTAAACTACCGTTCCAATGAGAGGAGACATGAAGAGAATACCCACCAGTCACCTAACTATTCTCCTGTAATATTACGCTTCGGCTCTGACCAGCAGAAGCAGGTTGAAGAGGCTCCCTGCAGTCAGTTTTTACCTCCTCTCATCACTGTCGCCCTTATGAAGGTCATGAATGGAGTCAGCAGCTTCATTTTAAAAAAAGCAATGTTTCAGAAACACATGGTCTCTCTGTCTGGGTCTCTCTGTCTGGGTCTCTCTCTCTGTGTTTGTGTCTCTCTCTCTGTGTGTTTGTGTGTCTCTGTGTGTTTGTGTGTCTCTCTGTCTGTCTACCTCTCTCTGTGTCTGTCTACCTCTCTCTGTGTCTGTCTACCTCTCTCTGTGTCTGTCTACCTCTCTCTGTGTCTGTCTACCTCTCTCTGTGTCTGTCTACCTCTCTCTGTGTCTGTCTACCTCTCTCTGTGTCTGTCTACCTCTCTCTGTGTCTGTCTACCTCTCTCTGTGTCTGTCTACCTCTCTCTGTGTCTGTCTACCTCTCTCTGTGTCTGTCTACCTCTCTCTGTGTCTGTCTACCTCTCTCTGTGTCTGTCTACCTCTCTCTGTGTCTGTCTACCTCTCTCTGTGTCTGTCTACCTCTCTCTGTGTCTGTCTACCTCTCTCTGTGTCTGTCTACCTCTCTCTGTGTCTGTCTCTCTCTCTCTCTGTCTCTCTCTCTCTGTCTGTCTCTCTCTCTCTCTGTAATAGGCAGGTGCCTTGTCTCTTCGACCTGATGCTATGTATCCTCACTGGGGCCCAGACTCGATGTTAAGAACTCCCAGGGCCACCTTCCCTTGACTGTCTGCCATTGTGCCACCAATTCTATGTCTGTCCTGCCAGTAGGACAGGAAATACTCAGGGTTGGTGATTACCATGTCTGGAGATAATATGTAAAATATGTTTGATCAGGTTGTTGCTTGATTTGTCTGTGGGGTAACTCTCCCAATTTAGTTTTGGCATAAGGCACTGAAGTTGGGAGGATTGAGCAGGGTTGACTTGGCTGGGTATACCATAGTTTAATTCCTTTGTAATGTAGAAGTTTTGGTACAACTGAGTGCAGGAGTTGGGAGGTCATGTTGCGGCTGTACAGGACATTTTTAGGTCACTTTTGGAATACTGCATTCAATTCTGGTCTCCCTGCTTACAAAGGATGCTGTGGAACTTGAAAGGGTTCAGAAAAGGTGAGAGGGGAAAGATTTAAAAAGGACCCCAGGGACAACTTTATCACACTGGTTGGTTTGTCTATGGAATGAGTTGCCAGAGGAAGTGGTGGAAACTGATACAATTGCAATATTTACAAGGCATCTGAATGGGTACATGAATAGGAAGGGTCTAGAGGGATATGGGCCCAATGCTGGTAAATGGAACTAGATTAATTTAGGCTATCAGGTTGGCATGGACAAGTTGGACTGAAGAATCTGTTTCTCTGTTGTACAACTCTCTGATTCTCTAAAAATGGCTAGTAAGCCACTTAGAGTGGTTAAGTATTACCTTATCTAGGTTTGTCCTAAACAGGACTTTGTATACCTGAAGCACGACTTCCGTCTCCTTGTATTCAAGCCTTTTGATAGTGAAGGACAACGTTCTATGAGGCTATTTGATTTGTTTTGATGTTCTTATTTATGTGAAGGAAGTGACGACTGCAGATGCTCACGTTTGGTATGTTGCCTCCCAGGTGCAAGGGTACGTGATGTCTCTGATCGTGTTTTCCGGGTCCTGGAGGGGGAGGGGGAGCAACCCGAAGTCGTGGTCCACATTGGCACCAACGACATAGGTAGGAGGAGTGCTGAGGATGTTAGACAGGCTTTCAGGGAGCTAGGTTGGAAGCTCGGAGTTAGAACAAACAGAGTTGTTGTCTCTGGTTTGTTACCCGTGCCACGACTGCTGTTCTCTATAATATGCACAGGGACTGCTGTTCTCTATAATATGCACAGGGACTGCTGTTCTCTATAATATGCACAGGGACTGCTGTTCTCTATAATATGCACAGGGACTGCTGTTCTCTATAATATGCACAGGGACTGCTGTTCTCTATAATATGCACAGGGACTGCTGTTCTCTATAATATACACAGGGACTGCTGTTCTCTATAATATGCACAGGGACTGCTGTTCTCTATAATATGCACAGGGACTGCTGTTCTCTATAATATGCACAGGGACTGCTGTTCTCTATAATATGCACAGGGACTGCTGTTCTCTATAATATGCACAGGGACTGCTGTTCTCTATAATATGCACAGGGACTGCTGTTCTCTATAATATGCACAGGGACTGCTGTTCTCTATAATATGCACAGGGACTGCTGTTCTCTATAATATGCACAGGGACTGCTGTTCTCTATAATATACACAGGGACTGCTGTTCTCTATAATATGCACAGGGACTGCTGTTCTCTATAATATGCACAGGGACTGCTGTTCTCTATAATATGCACAGGGACTGCTGTTCTCTATAATATGCACAGGGACTGCTGTTCTCTATAATATGCACAGGGACTGCTGTTCTCTATAATATGCACAGGGACTGCTGTTCTCTATAATATGCACAGGGACTGCTGTTCTCTATAATATGCACAGGGACTGCTGTTCTCTATAATATGCACAGGGACTGCTGTTCTCTATAATATACACAGGGACTGCTGTTCTCTATAATATGCACAGGGACTGCTGTTCTCTATAATATGCACAGGGACTGCTGTTCTCTATAATATGCACAGGGACTGCTGTTCTCTATAATATGCACAGGGACTGCTGTTCTCTATAATATGCACAGGGACTGCTGTTCTCTATAATATGCACAGGGACTGCTGTTCTCTATAATATGCACAGGGACTGCTGTTCTCTATAATATGCACAGGGACTGCTGTTCTCTATAATATGCACAGGGACTGCTGTTCTCTATAATATACACAGGGACTGCTGTTCTCTATAATATGCACAGGGACTGCTGTTCTCTATAATATGCACAGGGACTGCTGTTCTCTATAATATGCACAGGGACTGCTGTTCTCTATAATATGCACAGGGACTGCTGTTCTCTATAATATGCACAGGGACTGCTGTTCTCTATAATATGCACAGGGACTGCTGTTCTCTATAATATGCACAGGGACTGCTGTTCTCTATAATATGCACAGGGACTGCTGTTCTCTATAATATGCACAGGGACTGCTGTTCTCTATAATATACACAGGGACTGCTGTTCTCTATAATATGCACAGGGACTGCTGTTCTCTATAATATGCACAGGGACTGCTGTTCTCTATAATATGCACAGGGACTGCTGTTCTCTATAATATGCACAGGGACTGCTGTTCTCTATAATATGCACAGGGACTGCTGTTCTCTATAATATGCACAGGGACTGCTGTTCTCTATAATATGCACAGGGACTGCTGTTCTCTATAATATGCACAGGGACTGCTGTTCTCTATAATATGCACAGGGACTGCTGTTCTCTATAATATACACAGGGACTGCTGTTCTCTATAATATGCACAGGGACTGCTGTTCTCTATAATATGCACAGGGACTGCTGTTCTCTATAATATGCACAGGGACTGCTGTTCTCTATAATATGCACAGGGACTGCTGTTCTCTATAATATGCACAGGGACTGCTGTTCTCTATAATATGCACAGGGACTGCTGTTCTCTATAATATGCACAGGGACTGCTGTTCTCTATAATATGCACAGGGACTGCTGTTCTCTATAATATGCACAGGGACTGCTGTTCTCTATAATATACACAGGGACTGCTGTTCTCTATAATATGCACAGGGACTGCTGTTCTCTATAATATGCACAGGGACTGCTGTTCTCTATAATATGCACAGGGACTGCTGTTCTCTATAATATGCACAGGGACTGCTGTTCTCTATAATATGCACAGGGACTGCTGTTCTCTATAATATGCACAGGGACTGCTGTTCTCTATAATATGCACAGGGACTGCTGTTCTCTATAATATGCACAGGGACTGCTGTTCTCTATAATATGCACAGGGACTGCTGTTCTCTATAATATACACAGGGACTGCTGTTCTCTATAATATGCACAGGGACTGCTGTTCTCTATAATATGCACAGGGACTGCTGTTCTCTATAATATGCACAGGGACTGCTGTTCTCTATAATATGCACAGGGACTGCTGTTCTCTATAATATGCACAGGGACTGCTGTTCTCTATAATATGCACAGGGACTGCTGTTCTCTATAATATGCACAGGGACTGCTGTTCTCTATAATATGCACAGGGACTGCTGTTCTCTATAATATGCACAGGGACTGCTGTTCTCTATAATATACACAGGGACTGCTGTTCTCTATAATATGCACAGGGACTGCTGTTCTCTATAATATGCACAGGGACTGCTGTTCTCTATAATATGCACAGGGACTGCTGTTCTCTATAATATGCACAGGGACTGCTGTTCTCTATAATATGCACAGGGACTGCTGTTCTCTATAATATGCACAGGGACTGCTGTTCTCTATAATATGCACAGGGACTGCTGTTCTCTATAATATGCACAGGGACTGCTGTTCTCTATAATATGCACAGGGACTGCTGTTCTCTATAATATACACAGGGACTGCTGTTCTCTATAATATGCACAGGGACTGCTGTTCTCTATAATATGCACAGGGACTGCTGTTCTCTATAATATGCACAGGGACTGCTGTTCTCTATAATATGCACAGGGACTGCTGTTCTCTATAATATGCACAGGGACTGCTGTTCTCTATAATATGCACAGGGACTGCTGTTCTCTATAATATGCACAGGGACTGCTGTTCTCTATAATATGCACAGGGACTGCTGTTCTCTATAATATGCACAGGGACTGCTGTTCTCTATAATATACACAGGGACTGCTGTTCTCTATAATATACACAGGGTCTGCTGTTCACTATAATATACACAGTGACTGCTGTTCACTATAATAAACACAGGGACTGCTGTTCATTATAATACACACAGGGACTGCTGTTCACTATAATACAAGATGATTAGATGATTAGGGGGTTAGATAGGGTTGACAGTGTGGACCTTTTCCCGCGTATGGAGTCGGGTATTACAAGGGGTCATAGCTTTAAATTAAGGGGGGGTAGATATAGGACTGATGTTAGGGGTAGGTTCTTCACTCAGCGAGTCGTTAGTTCATGGAATGCCCTGCCAGTAACAGTGGTGGACTCTCCCTCTTTATGGGCATTTAAGAGGGCATTGGATAGGTATATGGAGGATAGTGGGTTAGTGTAGTTTAGGTGGGCTTGGATCGGCGCAACATCGAGGGCCCAAGGGCCTGTACTGCGCTGTATTCTTCTATGTTCTATGTTCTATGTTCTATGCTGGAGGTCAGAGTCGAGAGTGTGGTGCTGGAAAAGTACAGCAGGTTAGTCCTGATGAATCGCTTATGTCTGAAACAACAATTCTCCTGCTTCTCGGATGTTGCCTGACCTGCTGTGCTTTTCCAGTACTACAATCTCAATTCTGTTCTTATTTATGCGTTCATCTTTTTACTGTCTTAAAAAGACCCTGCCTCATACCTAATTAGGTTCAAGGTGCAAGTTCTCAGATCTGCCTACTTTGGAATTCATTTATCTCTCATGCCCATTCACTTTATCAATATTTCTTTGTAAATTGTATGGTTCCATCTATACTTTCACAAAGAGTTTGTCATCAGCAAATTGGGATAAGTGATGTTATGTCCTGTTATCCAAATCATTAATGACTACAACGGATAGTTAAGGTCCCGACACTGATCCTTCAGAAGCATTATTAGTCGGATTCTGTCCATTGAGCAACTGCCTTTATCCCTGCTCTATCCTGCCATTCAACAACATTTACTGGTTAGGAAATTGGTTATCAGTTCTCTGAGCTACAGCCTTAGCCAGCTGGGAGACTTTATTGAATGCCTTTTGAAAGTCCATATAACTAACATCCATTGACATTTGCCTGCCTACTACTTTAGTCAACTCTTCAAAAAAGAAATTCAACCAACTCAACGACACGATCTACACCTTACAAATCCATTCTAGCTCACTCTGATCTGAATTTTCGAGTTCAGTCAGACTGCCCTCAAATTCATTAGTTACAGACTTGAGCAGTTTTCTGAAAGCAGAGATTTGGTTAACTGTTTTATAATTCCTGGGTTTTCTTCTCTCTTCTTCAATAGTAGAAAGGAGAAAGTGAGGACTACAGATGCTGGAAATCAGAGTTGAGAATGTGTTGCTGGAAAAGCACAGCAGGTTAGATCCTGATGAACGCTGCTGAAAATGTGTTGCTGGAAAAGCGCAGCAAGTCAGGCAGCATCCAGGGAACAGGAGAATCGACGTTTCGGGCATAAGCCCTTCTTCAGGAAGAAGAATCTGAAGATCCTGATGAACATTCCTGATGAAAAGCTTATGCCCGAAATGTCAATTCTCTTGCTCCTCAGATGCTGCCTGACCAGCTGAGCTTTTCCAGCATCACGCACACGTCTTCAACAGTAGAGAGACGTGCAATTTTCCCATCTAAAGGAACTATTCCCAATTCAAGAGAACTCTGTAAGCACAGAGTTAGGAAACCAGCAATACTCTCACCTACTTCCTTTTAAAACCTTGGGATGCACGTTATCTGGTTCTGGGGATTCTTCTCTCTTTCATGCGTTTCATTTCCATACTGTTATTTTGCTGGTGTTAGTTTTGGTTTATCCCTGACTCTGATTTGATAATTACATTGTGAGTTTTACAACAATTGGCAGTAGTTTCGCCCTCACCATTAGGCTAGGCTTTTTCATTCCACGTTTTTATTGAATTCAGATTTTGAATTCTTAGACGTTTAAAGTATTGCATTCAATTCTGTTTGCCACATTGCAGGAAGGATGTGAAGGCTTTGGAGAAGGTGCAGTAGAGGTTTACCTGAATGCTGCCTGGATTAGAAGGAATGAGCTGTAAGGCGTGGCTAGACAAACATGGGCTGTTTTCTCTGGAGTTTGAATAGAAGTCTATAAAATGATGAGATACATAGATAGGGTTGACGATCAGAATCTTTTTCCCAGAGTTGAAATGTCTAATACTATGGGGCATGGATTTAAGGTGAGCGAGGGAAAGTTCAAAAGGAGATGTGAGGGGCAAGTCTTTTTCCTACAGAGAGTGGTAGGAGTCTGAAGCGTGCTGCCAGGGATGGTGATGGAGGCAGATACGATCAGGCCGGTTTAAGAGACTTTTAAATAAGCACATGGATATGCAAGGAATGGAGGGATGTGGACCAAGGGCAAGCAGAAGGGACTGGTTTAATTTGATGTCATGTTCGGCACAGCATGGTGGGCCGAAGGGCATGTTCATGTGCTGTACTGTTCTATGTTCAAGATTATCTTCAGAACATTAGTCTGAGGTCTTGATTACGAGTCCAGTGACATGACCACTACAGTACCTGCCGCCACTTCCTTGTACTTTGTGCTTATATGAAGAACGCACATTTGGGCCACACCACCTCACCTGTCTTCCTGCTGTAATGCACTGCTAGCATGTTTATTCCTCTTTCCCTGTTTAATTGCTCCATGCCTGTTGAATTTTCCGTTGCTTGTAATGCCTAAAAAATTATTTCTGGCTGCTTCTCTGCTCTCTTCCCATTTGCTTGTTGTTTTCTTTTGAGCTGTTGTGAAGATTATCTTTTTCCTACTAGGTCAGAAAATTGTAGGTTCAAGTTACAGTCTAGATAGAACATAGAAGAATACAGCGCAGTACAGGCCCTTTGGCCCTCGATGTTGCGCCGATCTCTCACTGTCGACCCTATCTAAACCCCTAATCATCTTGTACACCTCTGTCAAGTCACCCCTAAACCTTCTTTTCTCCAATGAAAACAACCCCAGGTGCCTCAGCCTTTCCTCATACGATCTTTCTACCATACCAGGCAACATCCTGGTAATCCTCCTCTGCACCCGTTCCAGTGCCTCCACATCTTTCCTATAGTATGGCGACCAAAACTGCACACAATACTCCAGATGCGGCCGCACCAGAGTCTTATACAACTGCAACATGACCTCAGTACTCCGGAACTCAATTCCTCTACCAATAAAAGCCAGTACGCCATATGCCTCCTTCACCGCACTATTTACCTGCTTAAAGCCACAATCTAGGCTGAAACTGCAGCTCAGTACTGAGGGATTGCTTCAATGTCTGAAGTGCTGTCAATTGGATGCACTTCCACCCCTCTCCACTCCGCCCCACAGTGTAAATACTTGAGACACTTCTGAGAAATCCTCCCCTTACAATGTTAACACACTCCCTTACATTAACCCAACCCAAACCCCCCCCCCCCCCCATCCCGCTGCCTTGCTTTTCCCCTCCCTCTTGTACTCTACCCTTGTAAACACTACTGGCACGCCCAGGGATTCCAGTGTATAAACATTGGATCTAACCAGCAGCTCACATGAGTACGGCAGCTGAGTGAATTCCTTTTTTAAGAATGGATGGGAGGAGAATGAAAAACATAATTGCGAAGTTTGATTGAAGGTTTGAGATTTAACCCTTTTACCGAGTCTAATTTAATCAGGGGCCTTTTATATCACATGCTGCTGGTAATTTTTAGCAGGAGATTTATCACCACTCTGAAAGCTGCCTCCTCCAGAATCATTGTTAGGTTTTTTTATGAATGGCAGTCATGTGCCAACCTCCTTGCCTGACTGCTATGTGATAGCTGTTTCAGGCAGTAATTACATTGGAGTGTGATCACTGTAACACACTTGCTGATTTTGGGTGGAATTAAGCCTTCAGCAAGAAATGAAGCTGGAAAAGGAGGAATGGCTTAGTTGCATGATGCAATTTCGAAGGATGGACTGAGAGAAGTGCAGGAGACTGCTGTACATAAACATGGTATCTTGGGAACCTAGCACTAGATAATTTCTCACCACGCTACATGTCTGTTCCTCCCACTGTTCCACTGCTCCAGCTATTTAATTTTAAAACTTTCTTCAGATATTTCCTTTGTTCACACGTTTTTGGTACATGCCCCTGAGTTTGTTTTTGCTGGAGCAGAACTGGTGGCTCCAAACTCTTCCTCTCCAGTCATCATTAGTTGTGAGGACAGAGTTAATGCTGTATAACCACAAGACCATCACAAGACAACTCCAGCTCTAAAAGCCAACGTATGTACGTCAAGTTCTTGTAGCCTCTGCTGGATACAATAATCAGGAGTATTTTCTCCTCTTGACTTTTCCCCTTTATTAATTTGAGACAGAGGCAATTCTGCTCCAACCTCACTGCTGCCAAACTACCCGTTCCTATCCAAGGGCTGTTTTTATTGAAAACAGTGGAGCTCATTAATACAGACCGTACTGATAATCTCTCACTCAAAGAAGCAAATTTCTCTTGGTGCCAAATGTCCGAATAGTAAATGATAAATCCAGATAAATTAACCCTTGTTTTTTGTTTTGAAATGTTGTTGGTCTTGGTTAGTCCCTTGGAATCCAGCTTTTTGGATTGTTGACCAATTGTAGCAAGGAAGCAATAAGGAGAAGGCGAGGCCTGCAGATGCTGGAGATCAGAGTCGAAAAATGCAGGTCAGGCAGCATCCGACGAGCATGAGAATCGTAATTTCAGGCATAAACTCCTTATCAGGATTCCTCATGCCCAAAATGTCAATACTCCTGCTCCTCAGATGCTGCCTGACCTGTTGTTCTTTGCCAGCACCACACTTTTTGACAAGCAAGCAATACATCTACAAGAGACCCAAGTAGGAGATGAGCTGTGTATCAGTAACTATACTTTTTGAGTAGGCTATGCTTACCACACCTTGAAATGTAGTGGAGGTAATTGCATAGTAATGATGTCACTGAGTTAGTAAACCAGGGGCCGAGGCTAATGCTCTGGGAACTTGGATTCTGATCCCATTATGGCAGGTAGTCATAGAGATGTACAGCATGGAAACAGACCCTTTGATCCAACTGGTCCATGCCAACCAGATATCCTAAATTAATCTCATCCCATTGGCCTTTATTCCTCTCAACCCTTCCTATTCATATACCTATCCAGATGCCTTTAAAATATTGTCATTGTATCTGCCTCCACCACTTCTCTGGCAGCACGTTCCATAAATGTACCACCCTCTGTGTGAAAAGGTTGCCCCTTAGGTTCCTTTTAAATCTTTCTGCTCTCACCTTAAACCAATGTCCTCTAATTCTGGACACCCCCATCCCAGGGAAAAGTGTGAATTTAATTAATGTATCTGAAATTAGTGTCAAATACAAATTATTGTCTTTTTGTTCTAAAATCCCATATAGTTCGCTAATATGTGGGCGGTATGATGGCTCAGTGGATACCACTGCTGCCTCACACTGCCAGGGACCCGGGTCCAATTACACCCTCTGACAACTATCTGTATGGAGTTTGCACATTTTCCACATGTCTGTGTGGGTTTCCTGGTTTCACTCCTTTCAAGGACAGTCCAGGGCAAATGATAGATGTTGGCTTTACCAGTGACACCCACAGCCCATTGAAAGAACAAAGGTAACTCCTACACATTATCCCAATATGCAGTAAGTTGGCAGGGCCCAGCTGTTGTTAATTTGAATCTGAACCTTCATGTACTGATGGCTGTTGGTGAGTGGAGAGTCTCAGGAATTCTGCATTAGCAGCTTTCACGAAAAGCTACTATATAAATGTAGAAACCGATCCCATTGTGCTTCTGAACTGTTAACAAATAAAATTTGACAGCCCACTTGAAGATGCATTAGGACAGGTGATCAGAGAATTGGTAAAAACAGCTAGGTGTTGAGCAATGCCTTAAGAGAAGGAGATAAAAGTGGAGAGAACTCCAGATTTTATTGCTCAGGCAGCTACAGGCATGATTCTACATTGCAGCAATGGACATCAGAGGATGCATAAGAGTCTGGAATTGGATAAATGTGGGAGATATTAAAGGGCGGTGGGATTAGAGGTTTAGTTGGTGATGTGGCAAAATTCTTTGAGTTAGGGAACAGTGTACTGACGTAGTGCTGTAAATGGTGAACGTTTGCCTCTTTGGAGCAGGCTAAAATTATGATGGTGCTGTATTTTATTCACTTGTGAGACGTGGGTGTCACTGGCTGGGCCAGCATTTATTGCTTGTCCCTAGATGCCCCCTTGAGAAGGTGATGGTGAGCTGCCTTCTTGGACTGTTACAGTCCATCTGTTTTAGATAGACCCATAATGCTTTTAGGGAATTCCAGAATTCTGACCAGCGACAGTGAAGGAACAACGATATATTTCAGAGTTAGGATGGTGAGTGGCTTGGAAGGATCATGCAGGGGGTAGTGTTCCCATGTATCTGCTGCCCTTGTCCTTCTAGATTTTAAATGCTAATGGATTTTGAAGCTGCTATGTTAAGGAGCCTGGGTAAATTTCTGCAGCACATCATGTAGATGATACAGGTCATTTTGGTATAACATGACAGTTGTGTTCTTCTGCAACCTCACGCTATAGAAAATTGCACTATAGAAGGTTGCCAATAGAAAGTCGCTATACCCATTCAGTGGAAAGTTTCCTTAATTCAAATGGCATCCACAATTCATCTGTTATATTATAGCCAATCTGTGTTGACGAAACACACATTAAGGGTGGCACGGTGGCTCAGTGATTAGCACTGCTGCCTCACAACGCCAGGGACCCGGGTTTGGTTCCAGCCTTGGGAAATTCTGTGTGGAGTTTGCATATTCTCCCCATGTCTGCATGGGTTTCCTCTGGGTGCTTGGTTTCCTCCCACAGTCACAAAGATGTGCAGGTTAGGTGAATTGGCAATGCTAAATTACTGAGGAGAAAGTGAGGTCTGCAGATGCTGGAGATCAGAGCTGAAAATGTGTTGCTGGAAAAGCGCAGCAGGTCAGGCAGCATCCAGGGAACAGGAGAAGGGCTTATGCCCGAAACGTCGATTCTCCTGTTCCCTGGATGCTGCCTGACCTGCTGCGCTTTTCCAGCAACACATTTTCAATGCTAAATTACCCATAGTGATCAGGGTTGTGTAGGTTAGGTGCATTAGTCCGGGATAAATATAAGGAAAGGGAATGGGTCTGCGTGGGTTACTCTTCGGAGGGTCGGTGTGGACTTGTTGGGCTAAAGGGCCTGTTTCCACACTACAAGGAATCTATGATCTTGTTTAATATTTTACTAGAACAACCTATACACAGGTAGGTGATGCTTGTGGATGTAATGCCAATCAAGCAGGCTGCTTTGTCCTGGATGTTATCGAGCTGCTTGAGTAGTTGGAGCTGAACCCATCCAGGGGAGTATTCCATCACACTCCTGACTCATGCCTAGATGGGGGTGGACAGGCCTTAGGGAGGTCGAAGATGAGTTGCTTCAGGATTCATAGCCACTATATTTGGATTGCTAGTCCAGATTCTGGTCAGTAGTAACCCCAAGATGTTGATAGTGGATTCAGTGATGGTAGTGCCATCAACTGCCATGGTGCGCTAGTTAAGTTATCACTTATTGGAGATGGCCAAAGCCTTTCTCTTGTGTGTCATGAATATTACTTGTCAGTTTTCAGCCCAAGCCTGGGTTTTGTCTAGATTTTGTATTTGGACATGGACTGATTCAGTACCTGAAGAATCTTGAACAGTGCTGAACATTATCCATGTTGTGGAGGAGCCGGTACTGGACTGGGTGGACAAAGTTAAAAATCACGCAACACCAGGTTATAGCACAACAGGTTTGTTTAGAATCATTAGCTTTTTGAGCACTGCTCCTTCGTCAGGTAGTTGTGAAGCAGGACCATAAGACACAGAATTTATAGTAAAAGATTATATTGTCATGCAACTGAAATGAGAGAGAACATAGAAGAATACAGCGCAGTACAGGCCCTTTGGCCCTCGATGTTGCGCCGATCCAAGCCCACTATCCTCCATATGCCTATCCAATGCCCGCTTAAATGCCCATAATGAGGGAGAGTCCACCACTGCTACTGGCAGGGCATTCCATGAACTCACGACTCGCTGAGTAAAGAACCTACCCCTAACATCTGTCCTATACCTACCACCCCTTAATTTAAAGTTATGCCCCCTCGTAATAGCTGACTCCATACGTGGAAAAAGGTTCTCACGGTCAACCCTATCTAAACCCCTAATCATCTTGTAAACAACCTTCAATCGTTGTTAAGTCTTTCATCTTTTAAAATGGGTTGCAGGCTTCATTTCATTAATATGTAAATCCCAGAACTTCTTTTAAGTCATAATCTCAAGATAATTTAAAGCTTTATACATAAAGGAGACATCTCAGCTCAGACAATGCATTTAAGGTATGAGGTTCCAGTCTGTCTGTATCCCAATCTTGAGTCAGACTGGTTCTATTTCCAAAGAAGGAATTTATAAAATATTACATGGATTGACTGCCTGCAAGTTGTGCATTTTTAGAGCAAAATAGATTGTATCTGTAAATATAATTCAGCAAATACAAATTCACCCCATAGATGTGTGTGTGTGCAGGAGAGAGAAAGTATGAGTGCACATGAGAGAGTATGTGTTTGCATGTGTACAAGCTTGGTAAAGTGTGAGTGTGGGTTATAAGCCTGTGAGGGAGTGCATGCGTGGATGACTGTGGTGTGTGTGGGTGTGTATAGTGTAGTGAGTTGCTGAGGTGCCCATTTTTGATGGAGATGCAGGTGTCCAAGAATGTGACAGATACTAAAGAGTAGTCCATGGTGAGTTTGATGGTGGGATGAAGCAAGTTGATATTACTGCATAGTTGTTTCGGTGACTCCGCGCCAGAAAGAAAATGTTGGCAATATATCTGGTGTATAGTGTTGGTTGGAGGTCCTGTGCAGCAAAGAAGTCATGCTCGAACCTGTGCATGAAAATGGTGGCATATTGAGGTGCAAATTTGGTCCCCATGGCTGTTCCAAATGTCTGGATTTAGAACTGGTTGTCAAAGGTGAAAATGTTGTGGTTGAGGATGAATTGGATGAGTTGCAGGATGGTGCTCGGAGATTGGCAGTTGTTGGTACTGAGGCTGTTGCACTGATACCATCATTGTGGGGGATGCTGGTGTAGAGTGTTGAAACATCAATTGTGACAAGGAATGTTCCCAGTTCGACTGGTCTGTGGGTGCTGAGTTTCTGTAAGAAATCTGTAGTGTTGTGACAGAAACTGGGAGTCCTCTTATACAATGGGTTTCAAGATGCCTTCAAGATAGCCAGAGAGGTTGTCACACATTGTCCCATTGCCTGCTATGATGGCACATCCTGGTCTGTTAGCTTTGTGTGTCTTTGGAAGGCAGTAGAAGTCTCCTACGCGAGAAGCACGTGGGATTAGAGTACATAGGGAATTCTGAAGAACTGGATCAAAAGTCTTGATCAATGTGTTTAGTTCATGGGTGCGTTCTTTGGTCAGATCTACCACAAACCCATGGATAACCTCACGATGCTACACTTCTCTATCTTCCAACCTAAACATTAAAACAGCCATCCCCTATGGACAAGCCCTACATATACACAGGATCTGTTCAGATCAGGAGGAATGTGACAGACCCCTGAAGGTGCTCAAGGATGTCCTCATAAGAATAGGGTATGATACTCAACTCATCGATTGCCATTTCGGACATGTCACAATGAGAAATTGTAATTACCTACTCAGGAGACGGACACTGATAGAATACCCTTTGTTGTCCAGTACTTCCTGGGAGCTGAAGAAACTATGCCATGTTCTTCGCAGCCTGCAACACAACTGCCAAATCTTAAACACGTTATTGTTCGCAGTAAACTGCCCAGCCTTCAGGACAACATCGACCACAACACTGTACAACCCTGTCATGGCACCCACTGCAGGACGTGTCAGAGTGTTGACATGGAGACCACCACCCACCATGTACGTGGCTGGTACTTATGTGACTTGGCCAACATGGTCTATCTCATATGCTGCATACAAGGATGCCCTGAGGCATGGTGCACTGGCGAGACCAAGCAGACACTAGAACAACTGATGAATGGACACCGCGCAACAATCACCAAACAGAGGTGTTCCCTTCCAGCTGGGGAACACTTCAGCAGTCAGGGACATTAAACCTTGGATCTTCAGTTGACCATCCTCCAAGGTAGACTTCAGGACAGGCAACAAAGCAAAGTAGCCGAGCAGAGGCGGATAGCCAAGTTCGGTACTCATAAGGACGGCCTAAACCGGGACCTTGGGTTCATGTCACACTACAGGTGACCCCACTACACTATACACTCTTTCACACACACATACACACCGGCTTACATACTCTCACAATCATGTAGACCCTCCCTCATTCACACACAAACACACACACATTCTGTCTCACACACACGTTCTCACACATTCTCTCTCGCACACATTCTCTCTCGCGCGCATTCTCTCTCGCGCGCACTCTCGCTCGCGCGCACTCTCGCTCGCGCACACACTCTCTCACATACTCACACGTGCTCTCTCGCATGTACGCGCTCTCTCTCTCGCGCGTGCTCTCTCTCTCACCCGCGCGCGCACACATTTACACTCTCACTCATGCAGACCCTCTCTCATAGTCACACACACACCCTGACCCACCCCCCGACACTCACCCACACATGCACCCACTCACAGGTTTATACCCCATCACACTCACTCTCACACTTTACCAAGCTTGCACACTCGCAAGCACACACACAAACACACACTCTCTGTCTGTCTCTCTCTCACTCTCTCGCTCAGTCACTCACCCTCACGTGCGCGAGCACACAAAGGGTCAATGGGGTCAATTTGTATTTGCTGAATTATATTTGCAGATACATTGTTTTGCTCAAAAAATGCACAACCTGCAGGCAGTCAATCCAAAAATATTTTGTAAATTCCACTTTGGAAATAGAACCAGTTTGTAACCTCGCACCTTAAATGCATTGTCTGTGCTGAGATGTCACCTTTTTTTATAAAGCTTTATCTTGAGAATGTGACTTGAAAGAAGTTCTGAGATTTACATATTAATGAACCAAAACCTGCAACTCATTCTAAAAGATGAAAGACTTAACAATTGAGGGTTGTTTAATATATCATTTCAGTTGCATGACACTGTAATCTTTTACTATGTATTGTGTGTCTTATGGTCCTGCGTCACAACTACGTGATGAAGAAGTAGTGCTTCCAAATAAACCCTGTTGGGCTATAACCTGGTGTTGTGTGATTTTGAACATTATCCACTATATTACATGAACATCCCCAATATATTACCTTATATAAAATTAATTAGGCCATAGCAGGAGTATGATGTACAGTCTGGGAGAAGGTGAGGACTGCAGATGCTGGAGATTAGAGTCAAGACTGTGTTGCTGCGATGTTCAGTCTGTTTGCCACACTATAAGAAAGATGCGGTTGCTATAGAGAGGCTGCAGAAAACATTCATGATGATGTTACCTGGACTAGAGCAATTAACTATAAAGAGAGGCTAGGGCTGTTTTCCTGAAAACAAAGACGGCTGTGTGGGGATCCTGACTGAATTTTACTAAGGCCTGGGTGCCACAGACAGTGTGTGTATATAACCAGGGAGCATAGATCTATTAAGAGCAGCAGGTTTAGAGAGGATTTGTTGAGGATGTCCTTACCCGTGGATTGTGGTATCCGGAACTCGCTGCTTTAAAGAGTCCTCAAGACTAAAGAGCTATTTAGGTGAACACTTGAAACGCCATAACATGTGTGCCTACTAAAATGGGATTTGATTAGATGGATGTTTGACCAGCACACAAACAATGGACTGAAGGGCCTCTTTCCATGATGTTAGAACTCAATCACTGTCTTATTAATTGATTCAAACATGTGCATCCTAGTTTGTTGGATGGGGGCAGGATTTGGATTGTCCACTACTTCCTCTTTCCTCCTCAACCCAGAGTGCAGTTGCCTAGTATTTATTGCCAAAACTCTGATTTAGGCATTGACAAATTGGGAATGCCTATTGAGAGTGCAATGAATGAGACTCAACACCTAAAGGAAAGATGGACTTCAGATGAAAAGATATGCAGGATCCACTGAACAATAGGTACAGTTAGTAAGTTTGCAGATGACACCAAAATTGGAGGTGTAGTGGACAGCGAAGAAGTGGACCAGATGGGCCAATGGGCTGAGAAGTGGCAGATGGAGTTTAATTCAGATAAATGCAAGGTTGGGAAAGCAAATCTTAGCAGGACTTATACACTTAATGGTAAGGTCCTAGGGAGTGTTGCTGAACAAAGAGACCTTGGA